>NW_026112019.1:102500-142500 GCF_024679095.1 Eriocheir sinensis
CCCCCTCTGAGATCTTGCGGAGTGATCATCATAAACAAAAAGTAAATGATTACCTAGCTACTCATCTCGAAGATCTAGCTTTTCCAGAAGCAAGGGAGAAATTGCACAACCTACTAGAGACATACCACTCCATTGTCAGTCTGCCGGATGATCCTATTGGATCCACAAATGTTTTAACACATTCAATACCGGTTGATCCCAATACCAACCCCATCTATGTGCCTGCATACAGAACACCACACTCTCAAAGAGCTATCCTAGATACTGCAGTCAAAGACATGTTAGCATCAGGTATTATAGAACACACTACTTCTCCCTGGAACTTTCCCATTTTCCTTGTGAAGAAGAAAAACGGCCAATTTCGGCCAGTTGTAGACTACAGGAAACTAAATGCTGTTTCGCACCCTCAAAGATACCCCTTACCTCACTTGCAGGATATTTTAAGCAGCATGGGCACCAACAACAAGGTTTTCACGACCTTAGATTTAGCAAGTGGCTATTGGCAGGTAGACCTCGATGAGCATAGTAAACCGCTTACAGCCTTCTCTACCCTTCGGGTCACTGGCAATTTCAAACTCCCCTTTGGAGTTAGTGGTGCGCCACTAACGTTCCAAAGGCTAGTCAACAAAGTTTTGCATGGCCTCCTTGGCAAACAGGTTTTCGCCTTTATAGATGACATCATCATAGTGTCACAGGATATCGACTCACACATTACCTTACTACAAGAAGTATTTAATCGCCTTTACCAGGCAGGTCTAACTCTGCGTTTCCCAAAATGTCATTTTTTGCGTCCAAGCATCACATACTTAGGCCATGTACTAGATCAGAATGGTGTGCATACGACTCCTGACAAAGTCAAGGCTATTTTTAACTATCCTGTGCCAACAGACGTGAAATCTGTCCGCTCTTTCCTAGGACTGTCCGGGTACTATCGATCCTTTATCAAGGACTATTCACGCATTGCAAGACCCCTCACTCAACTTTTGCGCAAAGACTCCACATTTACATGGGGGGCGGAACATCAGGAAGCTTTTGATTACCTTAGAACAACACTAACATCCCCGCCTGTCCTGGCCTACCCAGACCACACAAAAGACTTTTTCCTGTACACAGACGCTTGCGGCAAGGGCCTAGGAGCCGCTCTCATGCAATATGATGTTAGAAATAAATTACAACCTCTAGCATATGCAAGTCGCACGCTCAACAAAGCAGAATCAAACTACAGTACTACCCACCTTGAGGCCCTTGCGGTCGTGTGGGCATTACGTCATTTTCGTGACATCATTTATGGCTACAATATCCATGTCAGAACCGACCACGCAGCCGTGGTGGAATTATTCAATACTAAAACCCTCACGGGGAAATTGGCCCGATGGAGCCTCATTGTCCAAGACTTTAATCCTTCATTTGCTCATGTCCCTGGAGCAGTAAATCAGGTAGCGGACGCCCTATCCAGAAGTATCGGCGCGATAATGGACATGGATGTAGATCATTTTGATGACCCAAGTCGAACTCATGACCCAACTTTGAATGATTCCATACGCGCAGCGCAACAAACAGATAACTTCTGTCAACCCATCCTATACTATCTGCAGAGTGGCGACCCCAATTCCTTGCCAACGCTACCTGTACCCTTAACTGACTTTGATCTCAACGACGGCATCCTCGTCAGGAATACATACATCACAACTAAATACGGTCCGCATAGGGAAGTTACACAAATCGTCGTACCAGAAAGCCTAGTCTCTATGATCTTGCATAACATACATTCTTCCCCTCATGCAGGCCATCCTGGAAAAAGTAGAGCTTTGATGCAAGCCCGTTTGTTATATTATTGGCCACGTATGCGGCTCGACATCATTGATTACATCAACAACTGCCACACTTGTGCAGAAAATTATGGATCCATTACTCAGCAAGTCCCCATCAAAAGCTATCCCATACCTTTAGAGCCATGGGATACCATTGCTATTGACCTATTGAAATTACCCCAAACTACTGAAGGCCACAAATACCTATTGGTTGCCATTGATCATTTCAGTCGTTTCTCGGTTCTAGTTCCCATAGTGGACAAGCAAGCAACTACTGTGGCTAAAGCTCTCATTGATGAAGTCTTTTGTAAATATAACACTCCTAAAGTCCTCATCTCAGATAATGGCACAGAATTTAACAATAAAATCTTAGAGGCAATCTGCAGGGAATACCAAGTTGATAAGGTAAATACCATGGCTTATCATCCAGCTTCCAATGGCATGGTCGAGCGACAAAATCGAAAAATCATTCAGACACTTCGCTCTCTGGTCGGTGATGTCTCAGTAACTTGGCACGAATGGATGCCTCAGGTAATGGCTTCTCTTAACTCATCTCTCCATAAATCAATAGGTGACACACCTCATTTTGTCATTTTTGGCCAGGACCATCGATTGCCGTACTCATTCCTCCTCAAAGAGGACACACCCATCTATAATTTTGATGACTACGTTCGAGTCAGAGGGACAGACTTCCAGAAGGTCTATAAACGGGTTACCTCCAACATCGAGGATAGCAAGGCTGCCATGAATGCGTCACAATGGAAATCAGCAACCGACAAATTATTGGTCCCAGGGGACATTGTCTATTTAAAAATTCAGGAACCCAAAAACAAACTAGCACCTCGCTTTGAGGGACCATACCGCTTACTGGCCTACGACAAAGGGAATAAGGTCAAGATCCGCCACCTGACTACCTTGGAAACGAAGCTTGCACACCTAGACCACCTAAAACGCACTAACCGACCTTCTTCCTCAACCTGTGAGGCGTCGACCCCTGCGCCTGACGACCCTCTAACGACACCGACAAATACTCCAGGCCCAGCTGAGGTGGACACTACCAACGACTACAGGAAGAAACTAAGATCATACACATCTGCACACTGATGCATTTGTACGGAGAACCATCTTCATCCCTTAGTGTCCCTTCTCTTCTCTCATTTTTTTTTTACCTTATCCATCCACTAACCACTTTCTATTATCTCACCCAGTTGCGATGCTACTCCCTTGCCTATGTGTCTTGGGAGGTGTTCTCCTGGTCCTCCCCACAAATGCCACGAAGCAGCCCTCCTATGAACAACACCTACGTGTGGGGGCAATCGTGGAGCCAGACGGCCCCGTGATGGTGGTGGAGGACGTGGTCGATGTCCGCATTACCCTATGCGATTTTCGTGAGCTGGAGCGACTCCATATACCCCAGTTCCGGCGCCAGATCCAGCAAGCGGAAGCGGTTCTCCAGCAGACCTCGGACGCAGTTCATAAACTAAACCATCCACTCACGCTGACATATTTCTCTACTCTCATGCTATCTTTCCTAAATATCCAACAATCCTTTGATAGTCTCCTAGAATGGACCCCTTTTTCAACTTACCTTAAAACACCAGTACTTATTGGCTCACCATTTAGCTTTAATGGCTGCAAACCTCAGAACTGTCTACCTTGCAATCACAAATTTTAAATTAGCACTGCAGGACACATTTACACTGCTCAGAGACGTGTTAGATGGTGTTGTAACCCCTTCCCTTCTCACCCCTCAGGAACTTATGCATGTCATTGATTGGGCCAGAACAGAAAAAGGCTTAACTCCTGTTTTCAGTGAGACCCAGGTTCAATATTATTATCCCTACATGGAGGCAACATTGACTACAGATGGTATCTTGGTGCATATACCCTTTAGGTCGCCAGATATGTTCACTATCTATCACATTCATCCATTCCCTACAGTTGTCAATTCTTCCATCTACCAACTATCTACATCTCATACCACTCTCTTGGTTTCATCAGATTTCATGCACATTGCTTTTCCAGCTGACTTTCATGATTGCCATATCACCCGATTCCAGATGTACCTTTGCCCTGCACCAGTACGTCTTTTGCCTACCAGTAATTATCCTTGTGAGCTGGTCTAGTTAGAAACTCCCAATTGAATCTCTGTGTCTTTTCACCCAGTCGAGGATACCACCATCTTCCACCTTAGAGTGAAACCCTGGCGTTACTTCTATTTCCATCATTCAATTGTTTACAGTCACTTCCCTGGATCCCGACCTAGCAACACCGCTGTCCACGGCTCCTTTACCACAATCATCTTGGAGGCCTGCAGTCTCACATCCCACAACCTGACAACTAAACAATCTAACCATCTATTGCTCAGCCAAACCTTTCATACCTACAACCTCAAACCCTTCAACTTGCGTAAATTTACCAACTACTCCCCTACAACTCAAACCCTTACACCCACTAGGAGACACCTTACCCAAACTCATTGCACCAAACATCACCCTACAACCCATTTCCTCTCTCACCATATGGCCAGAACTTCGCCCCGACACTGTATACCCCATCCTCGCGTCACTGACTACGGTACTCACGCTCACTGTGATCCTAGCTACCCTACTCATCTGTGTCTTCCACCATACTATGCCTTCCTGCGTCGAGCCGTCCTCCAGCACCTTACAGCCACAATAGCAACACCCAAGCATAGACCATATTCCCGTTGTCCAATAATATTTTTTTTTCATTGAGCATAATTGTCTTCATATGCCATTTATCTCTAACCAGAGGACAGGATAATTTCTTTACAATAACTAACTAACATGCAAGTCCTCTGTGATATGTATCTATTTACCATTTATATATACCCCTATATATCCATATACAACCAATTTTTTTTGTTTCCATATTTTAACTTAACTAAACCATGTATGTATAACCATACCATTTAATACATGATCATGATAGTATTTTCTATTATATATTATTTCTCATATTATATTTAGTTAATAGCTCATTCTCCCGGGAGTTTAAATATTAGGAATTTTTTTGTATGCACTTGTCTTTATTTGTTTAAACACCATTACTCTAGGTAATGTAACCATGTGCCAATTGTTTACCTTACATTTAACTGCTATTTGTCCCTTATGGGCTTATGATCCTGTAACCCATTCATTATTTTTTTTTCCATTCCCTTATACTGTGTACTTCCTTTCTCATCTGCATACTTTCTATACCTCATTTGGCCCGGCCATCCTTGTACATAGAGTTTTACTTTCATCGTGGCGTGGGCGCCACGCTAGCCTGACCGAGCATTGTAAACATGTAAATATTAATCCTAAATATCTATCCGTTTCCACTTCTTCTTCTCCCATCTGTATAGATCCTCTGAACTAGGCAGTAACCTCATGAACGAACGATGACGCACATAGCTTGTGCGGCTGCCGATAGTCAGTCATCATTTCGTCTCGATAGAGTTCACATCACACGCTCCGTGTAAGCCACAAAACCAGTAAAAAGACAATTTAAGCTAAGACTTTAACTCCAAACCTGCTAAACTTATATATATATATATATATATATATATGCCTACTATGTATATATGTATATATATATATATATATATATATGTATATATATATATATATATATATATATATATATATATATATATATATATATATATATATATATATATATATACACACACACAAACACACACACACACACACACACACACACACACACACACATAGATATATATATATATATATATATATATTTTTATATATATATATATATATACACCCACAGACACCCACCGATATATATATATATATATATATATGGCAAGGTATATATATAAGTTTATATATTTTCCATCCTGATGGAAAACATGAGAAACTTCCTAACTGTTTCTCAGGACCGCCCACACCAGGAAAGTTTGTATGGAAACTCAGCTTTGACATTTCGAAGGTGTTAATGAGGCTCGTAAAAAGATCTCCGCCTGTCAGATTATAGCCGCAGGCTGATGGGAGCTGGAATGGCTTTCCTGTGCCTGGTATCGATTCGTGGTATTTTGGGAGCCACCGTTCGTAATAGTTCTTCAAAATCAGTGGTTGACCTTCCAAGAAAATTATTAATTAATTAAACCCTGCTCCATTAACTCTCGGCTCCGCCAAAAGTACGTCATTCTGTAATGCTCAACTTTCTATAAACGACCGCACCCATACGCGTTTCCTTGTCTTCTTCTTGCTCTCCAGTGAGTGCAATAATAAGTAAAACACAGAGGCCATTGTAGCAATCTCCGCACACACCGACATCCTGAGAACAACCCTGCGGTGCGGACAGGAAACATTATTTCCCGAGGGTATTCAAATGTATGCCAGTGGTTTACCGAAACACTTAGGAAACGTCTTGGATTCATTGTTGTCATACAAAGATTCCTGGTGTGGACGCTTTCCCCGTGATCTGGCGTTAATCCTTTCCTCCTTCGCCTTCAACCTTAATCTGTTTCCTCCTCCGCCTTAACGCGGCTTAACATTATTTCTTTTTCTATTTCCTTAACAGTATTTATCCTCCTCAAATGGTTTTGACTCGAAATATAAATACAAATACAAAATACTTTTTTTTCTGGGTGCCAATATACAAATACAAATACATTAAAATTGTATTTAAATACAATTCAAATACAAATACAATTGTATTTGATCCAGTCCTGCTGGGTAATCCCTAGGCCGATAAGGGATTAACCCCCTCGCTCGCTACTCTCCTTCCTATGCGCGCAACAGACACAAGGAGGAAAGTGACCGCGGGGAGTTTTAGGCCTAATTCTGTCCACCCCGTGAGGGTAATTAGGAACTCTGTCCTACGACCTGCGCACCGACCCGCCCTCTGCGCTTCCTCCTGCCCTGATCTCCACCTGTAATTATGGGTTTACTGCATGGTTCACCTGCTCCGCGCTGCGTCACGTGCCCCTTGTGCTTGTCGCGGGGCTTGACGACGTGCGGTGTGCCTCTTAACTTGTGAATAGCGGGCGACTCCTCTCCCAGTCATGGTGCCTCAGGAGTGTTTACACTTCTCGGCCCAGGGCGCAGATGTGGCCGCTCCCTCGCCACCCCCTCCCTCTCCCCCCTCCCTCTCCCCCCTCCTCCTCCCCCTCCCCTTCGGTTTGGTGGCGGCTCCAGTCAGGCAGTCACCGTCTCACATGCTGCCTCACGCTCCCCTGCTGAACTGGGGGACCAGCTCTCAGGGCAGCACCAAGGGGTCAAGGGCCCGTATTCTCAAACATTTCGGGGCTTACACAATACACACCCACATTTGATAAGGCTTTCGTAGGGGTTGTGTTAGTTTTCCCATGGGTAGCTTTATGAGCCTAGTGACGAAAAGAAAGAGAGGAGGATGACGTGAGACAATTTGATGTAACTAGGCCGTATTCTCAAATATTTCGGAGCTTACAAACCCACATTTTATAAGGCCTTCATAGAGTGTTGAGGAATTACCAAGGGTAGTTTTATGACCCTGGTGGTAGTTCGACCCTTCTTTTGTACCATGAACCTAAAAAGCACTCATGAGAACCCGACTGATCACCTTTTCGTCCCTTGAAAATAGATGATGTGCGTAAGAGCATATATTTGACAAGGCTTTCATAAGAGTGTGGGTAATCTCCAGGGGTTGCTTTAAGACCCTATTGGTAGTTCGACCCTTCCTTTGTACCATGAACCTAAAAAAAAACACTCATTAGAACCCGACTTATCTCCTTTGTCGCTCTTGAATAAAGTTGATGTGAGAGCCGAAAGCGTCTGGGCCTTGCGGGGGGGAGATTGCTCCCTCTTGCACGAGGGAGCACGGGCCTTTGGCAAAGGCGGCCCGTAGCAGGGAGCCGACAGACCGACTCTATCGGCGATCGAAATTTATACCACCAAGTCGGTCTGTCGACGAGGACTGGCGTGTTTCTCTGGGTCTTGCGTGTAAACAGTACCGACCCAAGGAGTGTTCCAGTAGATAGGAGAAGTTACGACCCGCTTTCTTTGTTTTTTCCTCCATTCATCCCGATACTTAGCGATAATTAGAGCACCAGCCTGACTGATTTCTTTTTCGGCATTTGTAAAGTGTTGACGTAAGAGCCGAATGCGTCTAACAGCACCGACCCAAGGAGTGTTCGAGTAGATAGGACACCTCACAACTTTAAGTTTTCCATCTCTGTAAATACATGTATACATGTTTAAATAAAAAAAAAGCTACGACTCGCTTTTTTTGTTTTCCTTCATTCATCCCGATACTTAGCGATGATTCGAGCACCAGCCTGACTGATCTCTTTTTCGGCATTTGGAAATAGTTACTCTTAGAGCCGAAAGCGTCTGACAGTACCGACCCAAGGAGTTGTCGAGCAGATAGGACAAATTACGACCCGCTCCCCGCCTAGTTTTTCCTTCCTTCATCCCAATACTTAGCCTTAATTAGAGCACCAGCGTGGCCCAGCACTGTTAATGTGGCAGCAACTCTCCCACGTTTGCACAGCGCTATGTACTTACTCGCGTCTTTTCGGGTCAGGGGGGAGCCGATGTTCAGTTTTTGCGGCAATGTTGATATGGAAGAATATTTTGAATTTGGCTCAACTCTGACACTTTGGTGGACTTACTCTGAATGCTGTCCCTCTCTCTCCCTTACGACTATTATGAATAGTCCCTCTCCCTGTTCTGAATTCTCTCCCTTACGGCTATTCTGAATACTCCCTCTCCCTTTTGACATATCTCTCCTTACGGACTGTTCCCCAGAATACCCCTCTCCTGTTTTGAATACTCTCCTTACGACTGTTCTACGTACTCCCTCTCCCGTTTTGAATACTCTTCAGCTAACGACTGTTCTGAATGCCCCTCTCCCTGTTTTGAATACTCTCCTTACGACTGTTCTGAATACTCCCTCCCTGTTTTGAATATACTCCTAACGATCATTCTGAATACTCCCTCTCCTGTTTCGAATACTCCTTACGACTGTGAATACTTCTCCCTGTTTTGAATACTCTCCTTACGACTGTTCACAAATACCCCCCCTCTCCCTGTTTTGAATACTCTCCTTACGACTGTTCTGAATACTCCTCTCCTGTTTTTAGTTACTCTTCCTAACGACTGTTCTGAATGTACTCCCCTCTCTCCATGTTTTGAATACTTCCTCACCCGACTGTTCTGAATACTCCTCTCCCTGTTCTGAAATACTCTCACCTTACGACTGTTCTAGATACTCTCTCCCTCTCTCTCTCTCCCCAAAGGCCTCTGGAATACTCCTCTCCTCTCTCTCTCCTAAAGGCTTCTCTACTCTCCTCTTCTCTCCTCTCTCTCTCTCCCTGAAGGCTTCTGAATACTCTCCATAACGACTGTTCTGAATACTCTTTCCCTCTCTCCCTAACAACTGTTCTGAATACTCCCTCTCTCCCTAACGACTGTTCTGAATACTCTTTCCCTCTCTCCCTAACAACTGTTCTGAATACTCCCTCTCTCCCTAACGACTGTTCTGAATACTCTTTCCCTCTCTCCCTAACGACTGTTCTGAATACTCCCTCTCTACCTAACAACTGTTCTGAATACTCCCTCTCTCCCTAACGACTGTTCTGGAATATTTTCCTCTCTCCCTAACAACTTCATTCTGAATACTCCCTCTCTCTCCTGGCAACGACTGTTCTGAATACTCTTTCCCTCTCTCCCTAACAACTGTTCTGAATACTCCCTCTCTCCCTAACGACTGTTCTGAATACTCTTTCCCTCTCTTCCTAACGACTGTTCTGAATACTCCCTCTCTCTCCCTAACGACTGTTCTGAATACTCCCTCTCCCTGTGTGTGTGTGTGTGTGTGTGTGTGTGTGTGTGTGTGTTGCCTGTGATTTCCCGACACGTGTTTAGTGTGTGCTCGCATGTGGTTTTTGCGAGTGTGTCTGCCTGTGGTTGCCTCTGTGATTTGTGTTTCCGGTGTTTTTGCGTGTGATCTGGCTGTTTCCGAGTGTTCTGAGTGGGTTTCAGAGTGATTCAAGTGTGTTGTGTTTCCGGTGTTTTTACGTGTGAATCGGCTGCTTCCGAGTGTGCTACGTGGGTTTCAGAGTGTTTCGAGTGTGCTGTTGTGTTTCCGGTGTTTTTGCCTGTGATTTGGCTGTTTTCTAGTGTTCTGCGTGGGTTTTAGAGTGTTTCAAGTGTGTTGTATTTCCAGTGCTTTTGCATGTGATTTGGTTCTTTCCCTGAGCTCTACGTGGGTTTCGGAGTGTTTTGAGTGTGCTGTTGTGTTTCCGGTGTTTTTGCGAGTGACTTGAGGGTGTTTGGTCGTGCTTGTGCTTGAGTTTCTGAGTGTTTCGTGTGTTCCGAGTGTGTTGTTGTGTTCCCTGGCAAGTGTTTTCATTGCAGTGATTTGGGTGTGTCGACAACTCAGTTCTTTGAATTCCCTGAGGATTCAATCTGCTCCTCCCTCACTATACACCTCCCTCAACCGTCCTAGAGGATTAACACTTTACCACACCCTTTCCCTCACACCTCACCCAAGCCTCAACCTCAGTTTTCCACTCTCACATCCTTTTGCTCTCTCCTCACTACAAATCCTAGATTTGAAAAAATATATATATATATATATATATATATATATATATATATATATATATATATATATATATATATATATATATATATATATATATATATATATATATATATATATATATATATATATATATATATATATATATATATATATATATATATATATATATATATATATATATATATATATATATATATATATATATATATATATATATATATATATATATATATATATATATATATATATATATATATATATATATATATATATATATATATATATATATATATATATATATATATATATATATATATATATATATATATATATTATATATGTTTTACAAGCACAATTAATACAGTTAATACATAGGCCTAAGACTACCCACATGCTGTCCTGAAGACCACCCATCAAACCTGGCTCTAGAAGAAATAGAAGAAACTGTACAGCGCAAGTGAAATCAAGAATGAGCTCCGGGGGGCTGCATGAGCCAGTAATAGTGGCACCACTATAAATAATTGCCTGCGCCATGACGGGCTCGGGCCAACCGTCAGACCCATATGAATTAACCTATCGGCGCAATAGGCCACATGTAAATAAAAAAAGTTTATATATATATTAAAAAAAACATTAAAACAATAAATAAAAAAAATTTAAAAACATGTTTAAACAGGTCTGCAGTTGACGTTGTCTTATTGATCTCGGCTTGTCTTTTAATTCCCAGCAATATCCGGTGATGCCCGATGATGGATCCCAGGGCCAGATCTTTGCTTTCGTCTGTCTGTCTGTCTGTCTGTCTGTCTGTCTCTCTCTCTCTCTGTGTGTGTGTGTGTGTGTGTGCTCCTGTCACGAATGCATTAGACACTGCCTGTTACTTAAGGACCTTTGTCGAGAGGAGCTCAGCCGACATGAGAGAGAGAGAGAGAGAGAGAGAGAGAGAGAGAGAGAGAGAGAGAGAGAGAGAGAGAGAGAGAGAGGGTACCGAGCAAAATAGAGAGAGGGGAAAAGAAACGAAATGTAAATGGAAAGGAAAGGAAAAAGGGAAGAAAAAGTGAGCCGGTGAGGAGGCGACGCTCGAGAAAAGTGTCCCCGGCAAGGGTCGGGGCGCACCTTGTTGGTGGCGCACACTGCCGCGGATTTCAGGACAAAAAAAGCGATCTTTATTTTTCTGCAGGGAGGCACAGAACACGCATATTTTCCTTGGGGGAGGCAAAGAACATACCTTTTTTGTTCTTTCCGACTGAAGATTGAAAAGAGCTAAAAAAAAGACAAAATGGGCTGCCACTTACATTTATGAACCAACAGACAAGAGTGACGGACGAAGAATCGACTCTCTTTCTGGCATGAGACAAAGAATGGACACTTTTGTCCATCCTGGCCAAGGAATGCTACTTAATTTATTGCCTAGGAGATAAAAGTGATACAAAATACTGCCGAATACTTTCAGACTGCGCTTTCTAACCTTTGAAAGACGAGAAAGCCACATAATACACACTCTAAGTACTTTGATACCTGAGAATATAGTGTAAATTATTTAAAGATGCCCAAGACAATCCCAAGATCTGTTTTCCCACGGGGTGTCGATGCCTCTGGTACAAAGTGCCTCCGCAGGGTCGTGGGGTATCGCTGTAATGACTTCGTGTAAAACCAGTGACTGCTCCATGGAACTGAATCGAGGCCTGTTACCAGCTTAGTCCGTGAACGCCTGCTCCGGCTATATGGGCACGTGGCGCGCCTCCCAGACGTCGATCCTGCTCACAGGGTTGTTTCCGTACGCGACAACCCTGAGTAGAGGAGGCCAAGGGGACGCCCTGCCCGCCGATCCTACCTGGAAGGACTTGCGACGGATAGGTCAGTTGCGTGGGAGCTTGTTCGGGAAGACCTCTGGGAGTGGAGGCGGCGGGTGAGTGAAGCGACGAACCCCCGGGCGTATGGTCCCCATTAGTTAGTTAATTTGATCTCTAGGTTTAGGCAGCTACCAGTGTTTGCTACTCCTTATTCCTTTTTTGGTAAACAACATAACCCAATTCTTCTTAATCCTTCCTTCCTTCCTTCCATAACCAAACACATAATAGCCTCAAGACAGTCTGGAACATCCAAAGGTTCAAACTCATTGCTATTCATGGGCCTCTTCATCCTTAAGGTTAGCTTCTGAGTCTGTTCACGAGGTACACGGTTATACTCTTAAACACTTCGGCGCCCAAGCACACATATTTGACAAGGCTTTGCTAGGAGTTGTGGGCTTTTTTCAGGGGTTGTTTTATGACCCTGGTGGTAGATTGACTTCTTCTATATCATGAACCTAAACAAACAGTCAATAAAACCCGATTGATCCCTTCTTTGACCTTTGGAAATTGCTTTGAAGGAAACGGGTCATTTGCCGGGTGTATATTCGCATGACAGTACGGTACATTCATTGCGTATATATAGTTTTGCATACGAGTATAGTACAGTCAACTTATATAGTTATGCAAGACAAAAATTCAACGGGTATAGTCTTAAATGACACCCGCTTCGCTTGGTATAGTTTTGCATACATATTACATTCATCTGGTATAGTTTTTCACACCACACTGCATTCATTGGGTATTGTTCTGCATGGCACTCTACATTCACCGGGTACAGTTTTGCATGGCACTAGATTCACCGGGTACAGTTTTGCATGGCTAAAGTCGACTGGTATTGGTTTGAATGACACTCCCTTCCCCAGGTATACTTATTCACGCCACTCCCTTCCCCCGCCATCACACACACCACAGTATAACAACCGTGATCCCGAGGTACTCAGGCGAATGTCAACAGAGCGGCCCCTAACTGCCGGCGGCCACGCGTATCTCCGTTCCTTCAGCCAGACGAATGGAAGTGGATATGACCGGGCCAGGCCGCATTGTTTGTCCAGGGCCCGTATCCTCGACAACTATTAATACTAAACTTGGTATTAACTTTCGACTTTAGCATTAACTTCACTCTCAAAGTGTATCCTCAACAACTATTAGCTTAATACCTACTATTAACTTTGGTATTAGCTTGGGAGTGCTGGCGAGGACTTCTAAACACTTAATAGTAAAGTTAATAGTGAATCCCAGACCCAGACCCATATCAACATGGCCGCCGGACTTCCTCGCCCAGCCCGCCTCCGCAATTTAGAGTTTGATAGGACGCTTTGGAACTGTATAACGATGGTGAACTTGTCAAGACATACATATTAGACCGTGCAGGAATGGAATGTGACTGATTTGGTGAGAAGAGAGCTACAAGATCCAGTTCAAAGGGAGCATTTCCTCACCCCGGGGTTGAAAGTGATTTTGACTTAAAGATACTTGGCTACAGGAAAAATGCTGCAGTGTTCAAGTGATGAGTTAGGGGGTAAGCCAGAGTAGTGTAAGCAGGGTGATTGCGGAAACTCCGGCCGCCCTCAGTGCCCCGTAGGTAGTCGGGAGGTTTATCCAGTCTCCCCTTGATAAGGTGGAGATCCGTGAAAAGCAAGCAGAATTCTACCAACTTGCTGGTGTTGTGGGAGTGATAGACTGCACCCATGTGAAAATAATGGCACCAAAGG
This sequence comes from Eriocheir sinensis, assembly GCF_024679095.1. Taxonomy (NCBI): domain Eukaryota; kingdom Metazoa; phylum Arthropoda; class Malacostraca; order Decapoda; family Varunidae; genus Eriocheir; species Eriocheir sinensis. The sequence goes on from NW_026112019.1 coordinate 116,439, forward strand.
AAAACGAAGTAGTTTATGTCAACAGAAAAAAAAAAACATAGCTTGAACATACAATTAGACTTTGATGCCTTTGTTATTGATTAAAATGTGAAATATTTGAGTTAAGGAAAACAAAACATGGGAAAAAAAACTTTTATTTGTAGCAGAAAGGTACACACATGCAAATGAAAAAGATGACATTAAAATTGCATTAAAATGTAACTTAGAATATGATTTATAATTATTATTGCTTTAAAATCAAGTTAGAAAACAAATTACTCCTGCCGGTTATTCGTATTGAGATAATGGTGGTAAGAAAGCTTGTTAGAGACGTCTGCCAGTGTGAGGGAGGAGGAACGAAAGATCGAGGTGACCACATCGCGAACATCAAGACTTGTGAGTGAAGTAAAACGAGGTTACTTGGTTTCTGTTTACAAAGTTCCAAGTGGAAAAACAACTTTATTGTGAATTCAGTGTATACTTTTGTGGAGTATTGTGTTTACTGAGTGAGTTGGTGACCAATCTGTTGCTATTTGTGTCTTGCTTGAAGATATTCATCATTGGATTCAAAACTATGGTATTAATGTGCAATACTAGTCATCATAACAAAATACGTAGTAATTAATTATATATGTCAACCTATTTATTTTCATGAGATCATGGTATGACCACTGAAAAACATAGCTTTTTTATCTTGGCTCCATTACAAATTCAGTATATAATTACTCTATTAGTGGAATCTAGTTTTCAGCATCTTTTATTATTATGCCAATATTCTAAGGACTCAGCTTACAAACATGCTTAGGTTTATGTTGTCAGCTTGGGTCGGACTTATGTGAACACTTTACCAAGTGACCTAAGATTACTCAATGCTAGCAAAGCTATGGTATTAACGTGCACTGGTCATCATACCAAATTACGTAGTAATTAATCATATGTGTCAACCTAATTATTTTCATGAGATCATGGTATGACCGCTGAAAAACATAGCTTTTTTTTTTCTTGGCTCCATTACAAATTCAGTATATAATTGTTCATATATTCAATAAAGTAGTGGAATCCAGTTTTCAGCATCTTTTATTATTATGCCAATATTCTAAGCACTCAGCTTGCAAACACGCTTAGGTTTATGTTGTCAGCTTGGGTCGGACTTAGGCGAACACTTTACCAAGTGACCTAAGATTACTCAATGCTACCATATAGGTATACTACATCTTTGATTGTGAGTGCATCAGAGAGCACTGGAGAGCAGCATGAGTCTAATTAGGTGCTAATGAATATCCTGCCTGCATCACAGACTACATAAAATGCAAATATGATCGGTGCCTAAAGGTTATTTATAATATATATATATATATATATATATATATATATATATATATATATATATATATATATATATATATATATATATATATATATATATATATAAAACTGTCTGCCCTAATGTCCCTCCCACTTTTGAAGTCCAAATGACGCCCCTGATTGTAACAACGTATCTTGTACCACCCATGACTGGGTGCCGGTGCAAATCTCCTCATTTAACACCAAGAAATTAATCTAGGCTCTAGGGAACTCGGAAAAATCCAAGTTAGAGAGTGCTGGCTGTGGGGATTGAACCAGTGACCTTCGACATACGAAGCCATGTCTGTCAGTCGAGCCAATAAAGGTAAAGGTAAAGTTGGGGGCATACGCTGTAGCAACGCGTGGCCTCGGTGCTCATCTCCGTAACATTGGCCCTTGAACCTGTGGTGGGAGGGAGCCCATTACCCCGGGACACAGGGCCAGTGTGACATCCGGGTTACCACAGTTTCCCCAGGTAGTCCTTTATCGACCAGCCCGAGAGGGAGGATGATCAGCTGGGTGAGCTGCACGCCGACTGCCCGGGCCGGGATTCGAACCTGGGCCCGCGTAGAAGCCAGGCATGCTGACCACTAGACCACGGAGGCGTATTGGAGCCCAATTTCAAGTGAACCCACTCACAATGGCACACAATTTTTTTTCTGGTAAATTTTGTGCTTTGAATGAATTTGCTAACCATTTCTGTCGAAAAACAGCAGAGATTATTTTTCACCTCTTCCACCCTAACCTCCTCAGTAATAAAAAAAAAAGTGACAAAATCATAGCCTTGAGGCAGTTATATTCAGCCCCAGCATCAAAAAATTATACTGCTGCCCTATGAAAGGCATCTCTTAACTCTGATGAAGTAGGTGGTGACTGTGGTGGAGCAGCTTCATTGTCATCCCTTGCAGTGGCAGGTGTCATTGGGCCAGCAGATGATGAAACAGTGGCTGGTGTCATAGGGCCAGCAGATGATGAAGCAGTGGCAGGCGTCATTGGGCCAGCAGATGATGAAGCAGTGGCTGGTGTCATTGGGCCAGCAGATGATGAAGCAGTGGCTGGTGTCATAGGGCCAGCAGATGATGAAGCAGTGGCTGGTGTCATAGGGCCAGCAGATGATGAAGCAGTGGCAGGTGTCATAGGGCCAGCAGATGATGAAGCAGTGGCTGGTGTCATAGGGCCAGCAGATATTGAAGCAGTGGCTGTTGCCGGAGCAGCTAATGGTATCTTTTCCACAAGTAATGAACAATGTGCTGGGATGGTCTCTAGCAATACTGACAAAGTGTGTATCTACAAAGAATATGAATTTAAGGGTGATTAATAATTTTTTTTAATGAGAATATAAAAGTTTTTGCCAAAAACATACAGGCCAGTCAATATTTCACTGCTGCCTGACTGTTGCTGCTGTCCTATCCCTAGCACATCATGTCAATGCTGAATGGCTCTGGTACCCCTTCAAATACATGAGACGAGCAGCCTATGATGCCATACACCAGTATATCTACCACAGTTAATGTCATAGTTATATAGGCAGGCGCCTGCGTATCTGTGGTGCCACACGTGTGGGGCACTCAGGTGCTGGGGGAAATGTCATTGTTATGAAGGGACAGGTTCCCTGTCTGAACTGTGCAGCTAATCCCCCATACAGTGAGGGCCTTTTTTAATCCCTCAGGGGCTGTGCAGCTGAGAGAGTGGTGTACATGAGTGTGAGTGTGTAAGTGTGTGCCTGTCTTGGCTAAAACCCTTCACTGGGGGAAGACAACCAAGGTATTTAGATAGATTGATAGTCATTGACAGATGAACATTAAAAAAATTTCTATATCAAATATGCAGATCACTGCTATGAACTTATTAACTTTAAGCTGAAATAAAGGCATTGTGGCCAGTATAGCTGCATTCTGTGAGCACATAAAAAACTAACTAATATAAGTTCTACATTTAAAGACATAACAACTAAAAAAAATTACCAGTCTACCGCTGCTCATTCTTGCACTTGGCAATGCGAGGCTTTGATTTTTGTTGTACGTTGAACCAACGCCTCTCACAGTCATTCTGCGTACGGGGTCCGCTCCCAGGGAAGGCACTGTCAGGGTATAAATGTGAAGCAAGTTTCTTAATCGTTTCACTATGGCATGCTTTTTATTTCCCTTACCTTCTCCAATAACATTTAATACATGCTGTGATGGAAAGTTAAGTCAGTACCAGTATTTTATTTACATGCATCATAAGACATTAACTTTTTAGTTGTTATGAACATGGCCATAAATACTACTTTTCATTACCTACTTTTCTAAAATGCTTTTCTCTAAGTAGGATGATATTACACAATACAGCTATACAAAAAAAATCAAAGCATTAATCTTAATTCCATTCTTTTGAGTACTTCTAACCTAACATTATATCACCAGAAACTGTTTGACCAATGCTATCAAAATAATATTTTAATCTTACTTCACCATTCTCATCAAATCTACCTATTCCGATATAGTCTTAACATAAAATACTTGTAAAAGTGTTGAGAGTCTGGCATGCTAAACCCACCCACCCCCCAAAAAAAATCTAAATAAGGAATAAATAAAATAACAGGTAAATATGACTTGACTCTCTTACACTAACCCCCTTTCCACCCTAACAAACTTGGGGACCTACCATGTTAGGTTAGGACGTGTTAGGTAGGACAGGTTTAGCAGGAGTTGGTTTAGTAATGTTAGATTGTTGAGGGAGTGGGAGTTGCAGCAGAAATGGTCATGATAATGCTATTCACGTGGAGCAGTAGGAAAAAGTATGTTCTGTTTGGAAACTCTGTGGTTGTGTTTGTATACAAAAATACCCATTTGACGAGGTCAGGTTAGTTTACAAGTTACTTGAATCATGAATATGTGAATATGTAACAAAAAAAATAAAAGCGTTAACCTTAATTTCATTATCTTGAGTACATTCCAATCTAACATTATATCACCATAATCTGTTTGGCCAATGCTATAAATATACTATTTTAATCTTACTTTACCATTCTCACAAAACCTACCTATTCCCATATAGTCTTGACATAAAGTACTTGTAAAAGTGTCCAAAGTCTGGCATGCCTAGCATCCCCCCCCCCCCCGCCCCCAATAAAAAAAAAAAATAAACAAATAAAAATAAATAAAGAATAAAAACAGGGCAAATATGCCTTAACTATCTATACCAACCCCCTCTTCCCTCCCAACAAACTTGGCATGTTAAGTTAGGATGTGCTCGGTAGGACGGGGCAGGTTTGGCATGGTTAGGTTTAGTTATGTTAGGTTGTTGAGGGAGAGGGGGTTGTGGCAGAAATGGTCATAATGAATCTATTCAGATACAGAATGAAAAGGTATGTTCTGTTGGGAAGGTCAGTGGTTGTGTTATTATGCAAAAAATACCCACTTGATTAGGTTAGGTTAGTTTGTAAGCTAATTGAACCATGAATATGTGATTACTAACCTTGTTACAGCTTCTGCCACTTCAGTCCACGCTCTCTTCTTATCCTCAGGGGTGATACTCTTCTCATAACACCCTCTGATTATACGTATTTTTTCTTGAACTTGATGTAAGAAGAACGTTTCATCGGGCGACCAATTAAACTTACTCCTTTTCTGCGCTGGTTCTCCGGCCCGTAGATGTGCTCATTGGGGCAGATGACGTGGTTATGGCGCGGTAATTTCAGCAGAGCAAGTCGTGACGCAGGAGGGGAGATAAGGGTATTGACGAGTGACGGAGTAAAAACAGCCTTTGAGGCTGCTTCTATCTGCCACAAAAATCAGTATTTTCTTGTGTTTGCCATTTATTATGTTTCTGTTGTACATTTATACATCTTTTCTTCATTTTTCTTATGAAATATATACTTGATTCATGTCGGATGCTTACGTTTTGCACGGAGGCGTCCTTAGCAACGAGCCCGCCATAAAGAAGAAGAAGAAGAAGATAATAGTAGCCAGGATTTGCTAATACTTACCCTCAAAGTTGACGAGGATAGATTTTGCTCTTAATAATTTGAAACTATTAACTTTGATAGTAACTTTAAGAGTAAAAGTTAATAGCTCTCGAGGATACGGGCCCAGGGGTGTCGCCATCAGCGGGGGAGACGCGGCCGCTGTAAACGAGGTTTTGAGGGGAGGTTAGGTTAGGTGAACTGAGGTTAGGTGAGGAGAGGGGAGGGGAATGGAGGGGAGGGTAGGTGAGTGAGTTGAGGTTCAGTTATGTTAGGTTAGGTGAGGCGAGGTGAGGTTAGGTGAAATGAGGATTAGGTTAAGTTAGGTTAGGTAAGGAGAGGTGAAGTTAGGTTAGACTAGGTGAGGTGAGGTGAGGTGAGGTGAGGTGGGGAAGGAGTGTATTGTTATGAGAGACGATGAATGGGGGCGCGACACACACACACACACACACACACACACACACACACACACACACACACACACACACACAGAAAGAGTTGAATAAAAGTAAATATGGAGACTTGATAACAGGAGACAAACAAACCCTGTACAGAACAACGAGGTAAACACACACACACACACACACACACACACACACACACACACACACACACACACACACACACACACACACACACACCTTAATCACGTGAGGCAGGTCTTCGGTGTTACCTGATTCATTATTGCGTTGACAGGATTCGAACCCGGATCTACGGTTCAGCATTTCGTTGTGTCTGGTTTTATTAGTCATTTATTTTAATTTTTCTTCATTTTTTTTATGTTTCTGGCTTTAACCCATCCGCTGCGATTGGCACGGATTTGGCCTTCACTGGTAGCCTGGTAACATACACTCCCAGGTCTTTCTCTGCCTCTGTGGTGGATAGTGAAGTGTTTCCCATGTGGTATTGGTGTGCTGGATATACCTTCACTGGTAGCCTGGTAACATATACTCCCAGGTCTTTCTCTGCCTCTGTGGTGGATAGTGAAGTGTTTCCCATGTGGTATTGGTGTGCTGGATATCCCTTCACTGGTAGCCTGGTAACATACACTCCCAGGTCTTTCTCTGCCTCTGTGGTGGATAGTGAAGTGTTTCCCATGTGGTATTGGTGTGCTGGATATCCCGTCCCAAGATGCATGACTTTACATTTTTATTCATTGAATTGTAGCAGCCATTTTTTGTTCCATTTCTGTATCTTGGTGAGGTCTTCTAGTAGGAAATTCGCAGTCAAGGGGTTAATATTGTACGCCAGTCATTTGGGTTCATGTGGGTGGGTTGGGTTGATGCGAGAGGCGGAGGCGTCTGAGCACACCGACACACTGAGCCACACAAAAAGCTCCCTGCTACGTGCTGGCCGCAACGTTGCCAGATTATCGTACTCAGGCTCTTATATTTGCTGATTTCCGAGCCAAAAACTGTCTCCTCCACCCCGATAACTAGATTCATTTGTAGTTATCATTGAAATGGTTAGTTGTTGGTGTTTTTTTGCAATAGTCATGGGTCAGAAACTGGTAAATACGATGTTCTGAGTACTATAATCAGGCAACGGTGGTGTCAGAAGTGACAGCCTGAGACGCGTGGCTATGAAACGCCTCTCGTCCCAGCCACCGACCCATTTTCTTAAACATTTCAGCGCCCAAGTACGCACATTTAACAAGGCTTTAGTAGGAGTCTTGAGCATGTGCAGAGATAGTTTTATGACCCTGGTAGTAGTCTGACCATTGCTCCGTGCCACTATGGTGAAAAAGCACTCCTAAAAACCCGACTGATCACCTTTCTGGCCTTTGGAAATAGTTGTGGGAGTCGGCAGCGTCTGGGAATACCGATCCAGCCTGCCTTGCCGTGCCTTGCTGTGCCTCGCTGTGCCTCGCCGTGCCTCGCCTCTGCTGAAAGACGTCTCCTAATTTATATCTGTAACTCCGTCCGCTCTTCAGGCCGCGACAGTTACTGCGGGGACTCACTGACGCGCTGGAAAATAAAACCAAAGACGCCGAAACGAATCGCTCTCCGCTGCAACTCGGCGGGGACGGCTTCCTTTACACGAGTGAGAAGTTGTACGCTGAACGGCGGCGCGGAAAACACAATGGCCCGTATTTTCAAACCTTCGGGCGCCCAGGAGCATTCATTTGGCGAGGCTTTCCTAGGAGTTGTGGGCATTTCCAGGGGTAATTTTATGACCCTAGTGGTAGTGTGATCATTCCTCTGTGTCATGAATGTGACAAAACACTCATTAGACCTCGACTGATCTCCTCTTCAACCTTTGGAAATTATTGATGTGCGAGGCGAAAGCGTCCAAGAATACTGACCAATGGCAGATGTAGACGCGGAGAGGCGCTTAGCGGCGTGAGGGACGAGCCGCGGTGAATGGAGGAAAAGCTTAGTGTTCCTCCCGTCACCGCCTGCTTCTGTCTCTTCTTCCCTCTCTCCTTCTCTTCCTCTTCGTCCCTTCTGTCCTTCCCCCAGTCTGTTAGCTCTTACGTCACTAACTCCTTCTGTCCTTTCCTTCTTCCTTCTTCCCTTCCTCCACCTCTCCCGTCACCACCTGCTTCTGTCCCTTCCTTCCCTCCTTCTCTTCCTCTCTCCTTCCTTCTCTCCTTCCCCCAGTCTGTTGTCTTACGTCACTAACTCCTTCTCTGTCCTTTCCTTCTCTCCTCCATCTCTCTCTCTCCACCTGCTTCTTTTCCTTTCCCTCCTCTCCTCTTCTTCCCTCCTCTTCCTCCCTCCCCCGTCCCCCCTCCGTCCCCCTCTCTGTCTGTCTGTTAGCCACCCCAGTATCTCCTGTCCTTTTTCTCCTCTCCTCCTTCCTCTTCTCCACTCTTCCACCTTGCTTCTTTCCCCTTCCCTCTCTCCTTCTCTCCCTCTTCGTCCCTCCTCTCCTTCTCTTCGTGTTAGTGACGTAAGGAGTAACTCCTTACGTCACTAACTCCTGTCCTTCCCTCTCTCTCTCTCTCTCTCCCTTCCTTGGTCTCTCCAGCCCTCCCGTCCCCGTCTGTTTCTCTCTTTCCCTCCTCTGCCTACCTCCCTCCCCCTTCCCTTCGTCTGATAGCCTTACGTCACTATCTGTCCTTTCCTCTCTCCCTCTCTTCCTAGCTCCCTTTTTCCAACCCTTCCTTTACCACTTGCTTCTTTCCTTCCCTTCTCTTCCTCCTTTCTTCCTACCCTCCCTCCCTGCTTCTCTCCCTCCCTTCTCTCCCTCCTTCCCTTCCTCCAGCCCCCTCGTTACCACCTGCCTCTTTCTTTCCCTTCATCCTTCAACCCTTCCGTCACTATAACTTCTCTCCGTCCCTCCTCTCCCTCCTTCCTTTCCCTCCCTCCATTCCTCCTTTTATCCCTTCCTCCCGTCTCTTCCTTCTTTCCTCCAGCCCCCTCCTCCGTTTTCTCCCTCTCGTTCTCCCTTGTCCTCGTGTCTCCGGAAGCCGTCTCCTCAAGAATCAGCCGCGCCATTGGACCAACAGGGAAAGCTCTTGTTAGTAAATGACGGCATCCACCTCGCTTGTGTGTGTGTGTGTGTGTGTGTGTGTGTGTGTGTGTGTGTGTGTGTGTGTGTGTGTGTGTGTGTGTTCCTAACGTTATTATTTTTCCCACGGTAGAATTTTTAGTTTTTCTTTATTAAAACCCTTCAACACAAACCCTATGTCCGAGTTACAGTATCACAAACCTCGGGTGAAATATACCAAATTTTTGGGAATAAAAAAACAATACTTACAATCAATATTTATTAAATCTGCAAAAATAAATGGAAAATATAACTCTTCTGCTTCAATATGAACCTAATAAGAAGTTACTAATCCTAAAAAATAATACTGAATGGGTGACAAAGAAAAAGTTACAAAAAGTATACAAAATCAGTAAATAAGTACACATTAAATTCTATTGAAAATACTATACTGCAGCTGAAGAATTGAGCATTGGACTAGGCACTCCCAGGTTATTTGAGCCTCAGCTGGTGCAACTAGAACCTTCTGGTATCACTCTGAACTGTAGGGGAGATAAACAAAAAAAGGGTATTTTTTTTCAAATATAAAAATGCTATTTGTGCAATAAATATTTTTCATTTTTTTTACCCCTGTAAATGAAAAGTAAATGGTACGTTTTCATCACTGATACAATACCCAGTGACTGCACATTTAGTCTATGGATTTTTTTTCGGGGGGAGGGGGGGGATTTTTGTCTTGGTGGTGAATTTTTTTGAGGTGAACAAATCTTTAAAAATTATTTCCCACTTGATAATAATAATGAATTAGTACTGCAAATAACTACCAAAACACTTAGCATACCTTGTAAGGCAGTTAGCACAGACAGGGTAGAAGTGGCGAGGGCACACAGGTTGACGACAGCTGTTGCACCTGTGCCGCGTCTTCCTGTCGGATCTCCCAGGGCACTCCACACAGCGCACCACTGCTCCCTCACTGTCTGCAACCGGTGTCCCTGGTGTCCCTGCAGAAGTGCCGGGTGAAGGGAGGTCACAGACGATACTGATGAGTGTCTTGAGGGTGCGTGACAGGAATGGAGAGGTAAGCCTCTTCTGTGCCCATGGTACGATGAGGGACCGTGCCAACACTTGCATGTACTTGCGCCTGATCAGGGATTTGCCACCTCTCCTTATCATATTCTCACTGTGTATGATCCAGGAGTTAGTACAACCAGTGTTCAGCATCCCATAAAACACACAGCGGCCAACGTTTGGTCCTACGTGCACACTGTCTATCACAAACGTCGGGTGGAAAACACCCGAACTCCACTCTATGGAAAAAACCCGGCAAGAGAGCGGAGCAGCACACCCTTCCTCGACAACAGCAAAGGGAGAACGGAAGCTACTGGGAACCGCACGCGCTTAGATCCAAGGCATCAGTGGGCACCACGTGGTCGACCCTTGGCGTCGGGTGAAAAACACCCGGGGTTTGTGTTTAAGGGTTAACGGGCGACATTTTTTACCTTTTTTATTCACCGCCGCCAGAAAATATTATACTGACCTGCGAGATTAGAATGTTATGTATGCCTTCATTTTTTCAATATGTGGAAGCTACACTTATACATTTTCTTTATGGAGTGGCTATTTCTTTTAGTAGTCAGCGCTTGGGTAAGGGAAATACTGGTAGGGGAATAGCATATAGTAGTAAATGTTGAAGTGGCAAACCTCTTCCTCAGCTCCTACGAGACACACAGCCTAAGCTCACAGTTTTACCAGCGGACGGGATGAAAGAATGAAGATGCTGGTTAACTCTTGCATAGTATAGTAGAGCAGTAACCTCTCAAGTATAGCATCAAAGCTCAGTAGTAAGTGGTGTAGTAGTAAGTCTTTCCCTCGGTTACTACAAGACACATCACCTCAGCTCACGTGATTTTTTTTTTTTTACAACAAAGGAGACAGCTCAAGGGCACAAAAAAAAACAATAATAAAAAAAGCCCGCTACTCGCTGCTCCCAAAAAAGAATCAAAAGAAGTGGCCGAAAGAAAGGTCAATTTCGGGAGGAGAGGTGTCCTGATACCCTCCTTTTGAAAGAGTTCAAGTCGTAGGCAGGAAATACAGATGAAGGAAGATTGTTCCAGAGTTTACCAGCGGAGGGATGAAAGATAGAAGTATGAAAGTTTACCAGCGTGAGGGATGAAATAGTGAGATGCTGGTTAAACTTTGCTGGGGTTTGGACAGTGTAGGGATGAGCATGAGTAGAAAGTCGTGTGCAGCGGGGCCGCGGGAGGGGGGGAGGCATGCAGTTAGCAAGTTCAGAAGAGCAGTCAGCGTGGAAATATCGATAGAAGATAGAAAGAGAGGCAACATCGCGGCGGAATTTAAGAGGTAGAAGACTATCAGTAGGAGGAGGAGAGCTGATGAGACGAAGAGCCTTAGCCTCCACTCTGTCCAGAAGAGATGATTACCAGCGACAGGGATGAAAGAATGTAGATGCTGGTTAACTCTTACATAGTATAATGTAGCAGTGACCTTTCTAGTATAGCATCAAAGTACAGTAGTAAATGGTGTACGTAGTAGTAAGTCTTTCCCTGGTTACTACAAGACACAACACCTCAGCTCACATGATTACCAGCGAAAGGGATGAAAGAATGAAGATGCTGGTTAACTCTTGCATAGTATAGGGGAGTAGTAAGCCTTTCTCTCACTAGTACAGCATCAAAGTACAGTAGTAAATAGTGTAATAGTTAGCCTCTTCCTCGGTTACCACAAGACACACCACCTAAGCGCACGTTTTTACCAGTGAAAGGGATGAAAGAGTGAAGATTCTGGTTAACTCTTGCATAGTAGATACAACTCGCCACGGAGAGAGGGGGGGAGAGAGGGAGAGGGACCCCTCCTCCTCCATCGCCTCCTCCTCCTCCTCCTCCTCCTCCTCCTCCTCCTTCTCTCTCTCTCTCTCTCTCTCTCTTCCTCTTCGTATGCTCACGTTCATTTCGTTACTTCTCTTCCTTTCTCCGACAAGCGAACTGGTACAACTCGTCACGGCAAAAACAGGGGTCACATTTCTATCATGTACACAAATGCACGTAGTTTAATACCCAAAAAGGACGAAATTAGGGCGTATATTGCAACAGAGAAACCAGATGTGGTAGCCATCACAGAGACTTGGGCCAACTCTGCACATCTAGAATCCGATTTGTCATTCCCTGGGTACGAAAACTTCCACAAAAGTCGAAAGCACAAGAAAAGAGGAGGAGGATTTTGCTACGTAAAAAGTACACTCCCTGCCATAAAAAAATAGACAAACAGGACGCAGAGAAATACGATTCTGTCTATGTGGAAATAACCACAAATAACAAGAAACTAACACTTGCAACCGTATACAGGCCTCCAAAACAACAGGCAGCCGATGACACTGCCCTCTACGAAGAGATTCACTCTCTAACACAAAGCGAGGAAGCAATTACAATTGAGGACTTTAATTGCCCTAACATTGACTGGGGACTGATGGCTGGAGATCAAGAGGTAACAGGCTTATAGAAATGGTGGAGGAATCGTTCCTCACTCAAGTTGTAACTCAACCAACAAGAGAAAACAATCTGCTGGATCTGGTATTAGTAAGCGACCCCGACCTCATTCGCGACTGTACAGTTGGTGAGAAACTTAATGGGTGCGATCACCACTTAATCCGTTTTAATGTCAACATATGTCACAAACTCGTAGATAATCCGTCAGTGATACCAGATTACAAAAAAAGAAATTTCAACTTAGCCCGTGTGCTGCTTCCCCCTACGACCTGGGACCAACTTGACGTCACCGAAAATACAATCGACAACGCGTGGAACGTCTTCAAAGATAAGCTGTTGCAGGTAGAGAAGGCTACAGTGCCTACGAAATCCAGGCGAGTAAATGGGGCCGTAGATTCACCGTGGATGACCAGAGAAATAAAAAGGGCAGTAAACCTAAAAAAAGGAAGTTATAATTTGATGAAAGAGAATGCCACGGCCGAAGCCAGCACACAGTACCACAACAGCCTCAGAGCTTGTCACAGCCTTATTCGGAGTAGCAAACGGAACTATGAAAAGCAAATAGCGCGCGAAATCAAAACTAAATCCAAGAAATTCTTCACGTACATAAGATCGAAAAAGAAAGTAAAATCCAATATTGGTCTCCTGACAGACGAGACTGGATCTGTAACTCAGGACAGTAAACAGATGGCCAGAATCCTCAACAGTAACTTCGCATCCGTATTCACAGTCGAGGACATGGAAACCATTCCCGAGGGCCTTGACCCGCCTTTAATGTTGAAAAATGCAAAGTCATGCACATCGGGTCCAAAAATAGTAACCACACATACATCATGAATGGAAAACTTCTGCAGGCGATGCAGGAGGAAAAGGATCTTGGAGTCACTATCAGCAGTGACCTGAAACACGCGCACCACTGTAAAAAAGCCTACAACAAAGCCAACACTATGCTCGGGTTCATAGCGAGGAACTTCGAGTATAAAACACCAGACGTGATGCTATCCCTGTATAATTCCATGGTAAGACCGCACCTCGAGTATGCAATACAGTACTGGTCTCCTAGTTACAGAAAGGACATTGATTTACTGGAAAGGATTCAACGACGCGCCACGAAGATGATTCCAACCTTAATGGCTCAACCGTACGAGGAACGACTCAAGCGACTCCATCTCTTTGCATTGGAGAAAATACGCCTACGAGGGGATATGATTCAAGTCTTCAAGTACCTGAAAATGTTCAATAACGTCGATTACTCCAAATTCTTTGAACTGCAAACCAACACAAGAACTAGAAATAACGGTTTACCCATTCAGTCGAGTCGATGTAACACAGACATTGGAAGGAGTTTCTTTTCAAACCGAGTCATCCGCCACTGGAACAATCTTCCCTCAGAAGTAGTAAATGCGAATAACATCAACTCCTTCAAATGTAGAATCGACCGTCATTTCGCTGCGTCGGGAGTAAACTGAATAACGAGGTGCTTTCATCTGCTCCTCAACATCGAGGTGCTATCATCTGCTCCTCAAGCCCCAAGTGTCTGTCGAGCAGATTAAATCACCAAAGCGGGTGACCTCGTAATGAGCCAATAGGCTTTCTGTTGCCTGCATGTCCATGTTTCTATTTTCTTGTTCTACGCTACCCCTGATCCACTCCTCCTCCTCCTCCTCTCTTTCTCTCCCTCCCTCATCTTTTACTCACGGGCGTTTTCCTCACTTTTCTCCCGGTTTCCTTCCTTTTCCTTCCTTCCTTTCTTTCCTTCCAGTTCGTGTAAACGCGCGCTCACCATTTTTAGGGCAGGCGGCGTGCTTATGTAGGCTGTCAATTATGAGGAAGCCTGTGATCTCGAGTTAAAAAATGAGGAGCGGGAAAAGGGTAGGTAGAAAGAGGAGAAGGAGGAGGAGGAGAGGAGGAGGAGAAATACAAAGCCTGGGTAGTAATAAAGAGGTTATCCTAGTTTAGTATTGAAGGCTATTATACAAATTTTCACTGTTTAAAAAGACGGAAAAGGTTCAAGTCAGCTGATAGACCACTGCTCTCTCTCTCTCTCTCTCTCTCTCTCTCTCTCTCTCTCTCTCTCTCTCTCTCTCTCTCTCTCTCTCTCTCTCTCTCTCTCTCTCTCTCTCTCTCATTTATCCCTTTTGCCCTTGCTATATTTTCTTTCACCTTATTTATTCCTTAACCCTAGAACACTAACCTTAGAAAAAGTCACACCACTACTAACCATGGCTACATCATACCCGATTTTGAAAAAAAAATAAATAAAATTAAATGTAAAGTTTTAATGGAATAAAGTTACATGAAGGGACTTCAAACTTTGTATCTTGACTTAACATTAAGAAGAACTGAAAAACGTATTGTTTTGGTATGAAAATCAGGTACTGAAAAATGTTACTAAAAATAGGAAAAATGTTCAAAAATTTCAAAAAAAAATTTCATAAAAAAAATTATCATCCGATGGCTTCCAAACTTCTTGTATGGCCTCCCAGGTCCTGTGATCCACTGCACAGGTGATCACTAAAAAAGTACGTAAACAATATCCTAGGGACATGTACAACACCCTGTATCACCAACCATGGGTATGCCGCACCCGAATGTAGGCCTACAACAAAGGTGAGCAGAGAGAGCGAGACAACGTGACCTTCCCCGGCCTACACTGTCAAGCGGGCACATGAAGCTACTGAGGAGGTGGGTACCCTCAGAGCACCGGAACCATACACAATGGCAATGACGTCATTCGCTTCGGGTACCTCATACCCATGGTTAGCGTTCTAGGGTTAAAAGCTAATTCTCTCTCTCTCTCTCTCTCTCTCTCTCTCTCTCTCTCTCTCTCTCTCTCTCTCTCTCTCTCTCTCTCTCTCTCTCTCTCTCTCTCTCTCTCTCTCTCTCTCTCTCTCTCTCTCTCTCTCTCTCTCTCTCTCTCGTATATTATCTACTTACTTAGTTATCTATCTATCTATCTATCATCTATCTATCTATCTATCTGTCTTTCTCACCTCCCGTAATTTAAGGTTATTTTGCTAAGGACACGTCTAAGAAATCGGTAATGAGTAGCGTTTCGTTCACTTCGTTGTGCTTACTTCGCTGCGTGCTTGTAGTTCTCCGCGCGTGTCCTTATCTCCCGGACTGACTTCCCGGCGAGGCGGCATTATGCAAAATACGATGTTTACACTTCGGCTTTCCTGCGTTGTTTATATGGGCGGGTGCGTGTGTGTGGTTTCTGGCGTATTTCCGGGTTTACTTTGTTTTTTTCCTCGTGTGTGTGTGTGAGGGGGGAGGGGCGGGCAGTGTGTGTGTGAGTGTGTGTGTGTGTGTGTGTGTGTGTGTGTGTGTGTGTGTCTGCCTCTATCTCTCTCTCTCTCTCTCTCTCTCTCTCTCTCTCTCTCTCTCTCTCTCTCTCTCTCTCTCTCTCTCTCTCTCTCTCTCTCTTACGGGAGGTACGTAACCAAATCACTGGACGTAGTCTATCTTGATTTCCAGAAAGCGTTTGATAAAGTCCCGCATCATAAATTACTTTACAAATTAAAGCAAATAGGTATTGACGGTCAAGTAAACCAATGGATCGCGAATTGGTTGAGCAACAGACAACAAAGAGTAGTGATTGACGGATTTAAGCCAGAGTGGGCGCCTGTCACTAGTGGCGTCCCTCAGGGCTCGGTCCTTGGCCCAGTGCTCTTCATTATTTACATCAACGACGTGGATGTTGGACTCAATAACCGCATTAGTAAATTTGCAGACGACACAAAGATTGGTAACTCGGTTCTCACTGATGAAGACAGGCAAAGCCTCCAAGAGGATTTGCACAAAATTTCAGCTTGGTCGGATAGATGGGAGATGCCCTTTAACGTAGACAAGTGCCAGGTCCTTCAAGTTGGAACGAGGAATAAGAAGTTCGAATACGAAATGCGCGGCGTTAAACTCAAAAGCGTTCAATGCGTCAAAGACTTGGGGGTCAAAATCGCGTCAAACCTCAAATTCTCACAGCAATGCATCGATGCAGCAAATAAAGCGAACATAATGTTGGGCTTCATTAAAAGAAACTTTGTATTCAAGAATAAAGATGTAATACTCCCGCTCTACAACAGTTTAGTCAGACCCCACTTGGAATATGCGGTACAGTTTTGGTCCCCCACCATGCAAAGGATATTGCTAAATTAGAAGGTGTTCAGCGTCGGGCAACGAAAATGATCCCTTCCTTGCGCAACAAATCCTACGAAGAAAGGCTTTCTACCCTTAACATGTTCTCTCTTGAGAAACGTCGCCTCCGAGGAAAACTGATCGAATGTTTTAAAATACTTAATGGTTTCACGAATGTAGACAGATCAACATTGTTTATGATCGATGACACTCTGCGCACGAGGAACAATGGCGTAAAACTCAGATGTAGACAAGTAAATTCAGACTGCACCAAATTTTTCTTCACCAACGTTGTAGTGCGAGAATGGAATAAGCTTCCACCATCAGTGGTCCAGTGTAACACGATTGACTCCTTCAAAAATAAGCTCGACCGTCACTTCCTTCAACTTAATATCAACTAGAGTAGAAATGCAACGTTTTGGAGTCTTCTGATTAATGTAAAATCACTTAGGTTTAAGGACAGACCACCAAGTCTAGACCATGGGGTCTGTGTGGTCTGATTTTCTATGTAAATCTATGTAAAGCTCTCTCTCTCTCTCTCTCTCTCTCTCTCTCTCTCCCAATATAGTGAAAACAATGGATGATATTTTTTTTAGAAGCCGAAAAAGAAATTATATTATTCAACACACACACACACACACACACACACACACACACACACACACACACACACACACACACACACGGCGCTTGTACGTATACGCTCCTTGTGAAAAATTTCCGGTGTCGTGGGGGTCGTTAGAAGCTGGAGTTGTGGCCGGGCGAAAGGAGTGCCACATAAATATTACCTGTTTTCTTCCTTCACCTCGTGGCCGCGCGCTGCATCACCTCCCTTTACCCTTTGTTGAGGGGTCACGCCGGGCCGCTGCCTTGCTTTACCACGGAGGAAACGAGCGCTGGGTCTTGAGTAGAGAAGGATCCACTGGTGACAGCGCTTGTCTTGTGAGGTTTATTGTTTTTTACTTGCTCTTTTGTTCCGTCTTGCATTGCCTCCCTTCGCCCTTTGTTGAGGGGTCACACCGTGCCGCTGTCGTGCTTTACTACGGAAGAAACGAGCGTTGTGTCTTCAGTGTGGGATGATACACTGGTGGCAGCGCTTGGATATCCCTGTCTTGTGAGGTGTATTGGTTTTTACTTGTTCTTCTTTTTCGTCCTGGATCACCTCCCTTCACCCTTTGTTGAGGGTTCACGCCGAGCCGCTACCTTTCTTTACTACGGAGGAAACGAGCGCTGGGTCTTGAGTGCGGTATGGTATATTAGTGTTACCGTGGTAACGCTTGGATCCCGTGAGATGTACTACTGGCGTGGTGCTAATCTTCTGGGATGTTTTGTTTTCTTTAACTAAATCCGATATCGTAATGGTGACTCTTGTAGTGGAATTCTTAAAGTCAGTGAAGAGGATCGTGTCAAACCGAGGACATGGGTTCGAGTCACACCGAAGGACGATGACAATTTTCAACCATCGCCAAGTGTCAAAAAATTACCTTCATGCTGGCCAGGTCCTCAGTCAACACTAGCTGCAGCGACTTCGTTCAAGTGGAGCACCGGGGGGCAGCATGGGCTAAACAAATCATACATCACGGCAGCCACTTAAAATAACGCCTGCACCACTAACAGACTCCGGTCGTCCAAGAGGCCCCTCTAGAGTGCCTACCGGCGCTAGAGGCAGCACCTAAAAAAATTGTGTTGAATACCTTTCCTATGGCTCTGGCTTGTGACCTAAGTCCAGCACGTGTTCTCAGTAATTGCTCTGCTTGTATTGGTGGTGGTGGTGGTGGCGGTTACCCGTTCAAGGCAGTCGTGTTAGTGTGTAGTGTTGCGTCTTTATTTCCTCGTTGGATATGCGGCGAAACTCCATTTTAGTGACGAATCAAACCTGTCACCCTTTTCGTAGCGGCACATAAAGTTTTGGTATTGGAAGTGATGGCAATGGGGTCGTATTGGCATCAAGGGCAAGCTATTCATTCCCCGGCTTGATCTGTGACATTCCTCGTGCCCCGTGTGGCTGGGATGCTGTCAGGCTCTGGAGATACCTCGTCTTTGGGGTGTCGGTGATCCATAAACCTTTGATCTCCGCGACACGCATCAGTGAAGGCCGCAGAGACATTGCATACCGAGATCAGAGGCCGAGATGTCCCAGGGGGTCATTTGTGCTTCCTCTCTCCCCCTCCCTCTCTCCGTCTCCCATCTTCATCGTTTTAATTCCTTTTCTGTCTTCGGTAGATATGCAAAACCGGCACTTTTCATCCTTTTGGTTAATTGTCAGTCTCCTGTATTTTAGATTTCAATTAATATCCATTTCTCTCCCTGTCCTTCATCCATTTAATTCCTTTTCAGTTTTCAGTGTCTAATAATTCTACTGATAGGCATTACTGTTCCTCTTATATTTCTCTTGATATGCATTACCGTCACTCCCTTTCATCTCTCATCTCTTCATCTTTCATCTCTTCATTGTCTTATATTTCTTCTGATATTTATTAATGTCCCTCTTTTTCATCTTTTTAATTGTCTTTCTGTCCTCATTGTCTCAAGTTTCAAGTGATATTCATTAAACCTCTCTTCTCCATGCTTTTGATTCCCTTTCAGTCTTCAGTATTTTCTATTACACTGATATTGCTGTTCCTCTCTTTTATCGTTGTATTCCTTTTCAGTGCTCAGCTTCTTATTTTCAACTGGTATATCCATGGTTGTCCCTCGTCTTCTAACTCTTAATCCCTTTTCAGTCTCCAGTGTCTTAGATTTCAATATCCATTACTGTCCCTCTTCTTCACTTTTTTTAATTCCTTTTCAGTCTCCAGTGTCTCAGGTTTCAATATCCATTACTGTCCCTCTTCTTCACTTTTTTTAATTCCTTTTCAATCTCCAGTGTCTTAGGTTTCAATATCCATTACTGTCCTTCTTCTTCACTTTTTTTTTTTATTCTTTTTCAGTCGTCAGTGTCTTAGATTTCTACTACCATTACGGTTCTTGCTGTGTACAGGGATAACATTGCAACGTTTTTTTTTCTTTAATTGAATTTCAGTTTTTCGATTCGTTTATTTTTTCAACTTCGTAGCCAATTATCAAATATCCATTCCCCAGAAATAGAAGAAAATATTGAAAATTGTTTTAAAATGAAAATGCTTATTCTCATCTGTTTCACGGCAATGAAAATTAATGTTACGAACTCATATAAAGAAAAGCCATTTGTAGATTTAATTTTTTAGAGGAAAGGAAACAACTCAAGGACAAAAAATAATTGAGAAAAAGAAAAAGCCCGCCAACGACTGCCCCTTTAAAAGACAGTATAGATGATTGATTATAATAAAGTCACGAAATGATAAACTTGTTTCGAGTAAAGCCACAAATTTTCATATAAAAACCGAAGTTAAGAAGTAAGAACCACCAATATTTATACGAAAACACGAATTTCAGAAGTAGGAGAGGAGGACAAATTTCCCCGTGCAGTAATCAGGATGAACGAGGAATATATTCAAGCCTTGCGTTCTTAAGACAAATTGGAGGTAATAAGTTTGCACGCCTTGACTGACTAGGCGTCGCGGCTGCTGAGGCTGAGCAGGACAAACACACCGCGCCGAGGAGCACCCAGGACGCGGCGGCGGCGGCGGGGAAGAGACGAGTGTTCTTGTGTGTGTGTGTGTGTGTGTGTGTGTGTGTGTGTGTGTGTGTGTGTGTGTGTTTCCGTTGACACCCACGAAGATGATGTGAGGAATTGTAATGATGGAAATGAATGGGACTTTTCTTCTTCTTATTATTATTCTTACTCTTATTCTTATATTAGTTTTGCTATTGTTATTGTTGTTGTTCTTCATTTTCTTTTTCTTATTCTTCCTCTTCTTCTCTTCTTCTTCTTTTTCTTTTTCATCTTCCGTTTCTTCTTTGTCGTCTTCTTCTTCTTCTTCTTCTTCTTCTTCTTCTTCTTCTTCTTCTTCTTCTTCTCTTCATTTAACGTCCTTATTATCTCTCATGGGGTTGGACGGGTTGATGGGATGAAGAGAGTTACGTTCAGTGGGTAGATATGGCACTTAAAAAGGGACGGTAAAGTTATGTAAAAAGGGCGTACACAGTGTTAGTATCTGTAAGATGCGGTAACTAAGAGTCTTGAGTATGGGCGCTGTGCATAAACTGAGTACTTGTAGAGATGAAAAGCGTCTTGTTCAGTGGGTAGATATGGCACTTAGAAGGGGACGGTTAAAGTACGTAAAAAGGGCGTACACGGTGTAAGTAGATGTGCGATGAGGTAACTGAGAGGCTCGAGTATGCATAGACGCCGTGCATAAATTTCTTCGGACTCTTGGCACGAGGTGTGAGGGAAGGGAGTAAGATCGGTATTGTCCATGGAGGTAGAATTGGTGGAGTCGACATCAGCCCAATTAAGTGAATCCGCCCGAGCTATCATTTTTACGGCCAGGTGTCAGGTGTTGTCAGGTCAGGCTCCCTCTTAATGGGCTCGGCCAGGCTCGCCCACCCCAATCTTTTGGCCGTAAATTTGACAGTTCGTCGGCTTCACCTCAATGAATGGGATTAGCGGGCCGTGTTGACTCCACCAATTCTACCTCCATGGTATTGTCAGACGCTTAAACTCCACATGTCAACTACTTTCAAAGACCAAAAAGGAGATCAGTCGGGTTAAATGGGTGTTTTCTAAGTTTCATGGAACAGAGGAAGGGTCAGACTACCAACAGGGTCATAAATCTACCCCTGGAGATGCCCCAAACTCCTACGAATGGCTAATCAAGTGAGTTTTTGGGGGTTCACAGTACGGAGGAAAGGTCAAACTACCACCCAGGGTCATAATTCTACCCCTGACTGTGCCCAAAACTCCTTCGAGAGGTTAGTTTTTGGGGGGTTCACAGTACAGAGGAAGGGTCAGACTACCACCAGAGTCATAAAACTACCCCCGTTAATGCCCCAAACTCCTACAAAAGCCTTGTCAAATGAGTGTTTTTAGGTTCATGATACAGAAGAAGGGTCAGACTACCACCAGGGTCATAAAACTATTCCTGGAAATGCCCAAAACTCCTACGAAAGCCTTGTCAACTGAGTGGTTTTAGGTTCATGATACAGAAGAAGGGTCAAACTCCCACCAGGGTCATAAAACTACCCCTGGAAATGCCCAAAACTCCTACGAAAGCCTTGTCAAATAGATGTGCTTGGGCGCCGAAATGTTTCAGAATACGGAATTATGCATGTGCAAGCTCCTGTATTTCCTGAGCGAGGCGTTGGCTGCGTCGTGGCTGGGCCGAGGCTTGGCGAGTGTTACCGAGGGTCTGGGCTGCCCGCACGGGATGTTTGTGGCTGTCATGGCTGGCCGTGGCGGGCAGGAAGAGGCTGCCAGTGCGGGATGCAACGTCGCCAGAAGAAGAGGAGTTAGCGTGGGATATTCAGTAATGATTGGGTTTGATGTAGTTAAGTAATGATATAGACAGACAGATAGATAGATAGATAAATAGATAGATAGAGGGATAGACAAATGTTCAATGGAGGCTGTATTTGGTAGACTTTCTCTCTCTCTCTCTCTCTCTCTCTCTCTCTCTCTCTCTCTCTCTCTCTCTCTCTCTCTCTCTCTCTCTCTCTCTCTCTCTCTCTCTCTCTCTCTCTCTCTCTCTCTCTCTCTCACACACACACCCGTCACCCGTCACTTCCCTTCCTCTCCACCCGTTCCTCTGTCTCCTGTACACTGTTCCTTCCTTCTCTTTCATCCACTTACATTTGTACTCGCTCGGAAAGCTTTTGGAAAGGTTCTCTGTTCTATCTTGACCATTAAGTTGAGTTTGTTCCGGCAGTATTCTTCACAAGACCTTTAACGCTCCCTTTTCCCTGCTGCTGGGTGTGTGTACAGGAACCTGAGCGGGGACTGAAGGGACTGTCGTACTCCTAGTAAACATTTCGAAGCCCAAGCACACACCTGTTTGACAAGCTTTCGTGGGAGTTTATGGCATTTCCAGTGGAAGTTTAATGACCCTGGTGGTAGTTTGACCCCTCTTCTGCATCATAAACCTAAAGAAACACACATTTGACAAGGCTTTCGTAGGAGTTGTGGGCATTTCCAGGGGTAGTTTTATGAGCCTGGTGGTAGTTTGACTTTATTATGCATAATAAACCTAAAGAAACACATATTTGACAAGGCTTTCGTAGGTGTTTGGGACATATCCAAGGGTGGTTATATGACCGTGGTGGCAGTTTGACCCTTCTTCTGCACTATAAACCTAAAGAAACACACATTAATTTGACAAGGCTTTCGTAGGAGTTGTGGGCATTTCCAGAGGTATAGTTTTATCATCCCGGTGGTAGTCTGACCCTTCTTCTGCACCATGAACCTAAAGAACCACTCATTTGACAAGGCTTTCGTGGGAGCTGTGGGCATTTCGAAATGTAGTTTTATGACCCTGGTGGTAGTTTGACCCTTCTTCTGCACCATGACATTAAAAAAACACTCATTAGAAATTTAGAATCCGACTGATTTCCTTTTTTGGCTTTTGGAAATGGTTGATGTGAGAGGTGGAAGCGTCTGGCAATACCGACCTGAGGCTGCCGCTGTGTGTGTGTGTGTGTGTGTGTGTGTGTGTGTGTGTGTCCCGCTATGGCCCACACCAGCTACATATTACTTGCTTCCCTCTGCACTACATGTTGAGTCTGTCCTATTTCCCGTCCACCTCTGTCCACTAGACTTCGTACTGTGACACATTTTCTGATCAAACGTTACCCTCCCTGGTGTGCTATTTGGCAGCCTTTTGATCGTACTAAGAGTGGGGCGTCAATTGTTCCCGGTCCGTGATTAATATTGTCCGCTTTCCGTTTTCTTTCCGTTTAACAGTTAGTAGAATTTGCCTCCTGTCGTCGGTAGTTCCATAGACATTTTGTAATTTATTTTTGTTTTGTTTTTGTTCTGTTTCTGGGCTATTGATCACGTTTTTTTTTCCCTTCTTGCTTTCTTGCAGTTTAACAGTTAATAGAATTTGCCTCCTGTCGTCGGTAGCTCTATAGACATTTGTGATTTATTGCCGTGTTTTTTTGCTCCGTTTTTGTGCTATAAATCAATTTTTTTTCCCTTTCTCTTTTCGTTTTCTTGCACTTTAAGTTAACAGAATTTGCCTCTCGTCGTAGGTCGTTCTGTAGACATTTGTAATATATTTGTTTTGTTTTTTTCTCTTATCGGGTGCCTTTTCGTACTAATCTCATTTTATTCGACACTTAATATTATTTTCCACTAACAGTTTCCTTCCTGGCAGTCACTCGCTCGTGCCGTGGACATTTATAACTTTTTCTGTAATCTTGTTCTGTTTCTGTGCCCCTTTTTGCATTAATCACATTTTTTTCGATACTTTATTATTTCCACTTCAGTAATTTCCATCCTGGTAGTCACTCGCTCGTGCTGCTAACTTATATAACTTTTTCCCGTGTGAATGAAGTTTCCTCGTGTGTTTAAACTTGCTTCTCGGGTACACTTCCCTAACACACTCGAGGACGTCCCTGCTGATGCCTCGGTCCCCGCCTTCCACGCCCCCTCGCCGCCACCAACGCTCTTTGGGTCATGTTCTTAAACCTTTCGTTGCCCAAGCACATACATTTGACAAGGCTTTCGTGGGATTTGTGGGCATTTCCAGGGATAGTTTTATGACCCTGGTGGTAGTCTGACAAAGTTTCTGCACCATGAGCGTGAGGAAGCACTCTTTTTTGGCCTCTTTAGATATGCTTTATGTTAAGGAAGGGAACGTTTAAGAATACCGATCATATTACCAAGCCTTTCGGAGCCCAAGCACATTTTTTTTTTTTTACGTCGCGGCCTATAGCGCCGGTAGGCTTCTTCCCGGTGGGGCCTGATGGTTGGCCCAAGGCTTCTTCCCGGTGGGACCTGATGGTCGGCCCAGCCCGTTCTGGCGAAGGCGAGTGTTTATAGTGGCGCCATCTTGCATTGGCTCATGCTGCCCCCCGGAGCTCATCTTTAATCCTAGAATCTAGAGTCCGGGTTGATAGGCGGTCTTCTGGACTGCATGTGGGTAGTTTTAAGCCACTCGGCGGCGGCTGAAAAATCCCAGCTTGATGGCACCGAGCGGAGATTGAACTCGCGTCCTCCTGAACGCGGTGCTGTTACTCTGTCGACTCAGCCACCGCCTCCCCCGCAAACAACGTTTAACAAGGCTTTCGTAGGATTTGTGGGCATTTCCATGGGTAGTTGTATGACTGGTGGAAGTTTGAAAATGTTCCTACGCCGTGAAATTAAAGAAACACTCATGGGGGACGCGTTTGACCTCATTTTTGGATTTTTAGAAGTGATTGATGGAAGGGAAGGGAGCGTCTAAGAACACCATCCCTCTATCTATCTCGCCCCGTCCTTAGCCTAAGCCGCTGCCCCCTCCCCTCCCCTGCAACGCTTCTCTCTCGTTCGCTAATATTTAGATGATCACTTCGAAATTTCTTCTACAGTCGAAGCCACATGTCAACCAGTTTTACATCCAATCTATACCACCTTTTCCTCTTCCTCCTCCTTCGCTTCCTCCTCCTCCTCTTCCTCCTCCTCCTCCGCCTCGTCTTTTTTATTTTATTTTTCTTCTTCTTCTTCTTCTTCTTCTTCTTCTTCTTCTTCTTCTTCTTCTTCTTCTTTATCTTCTTGTTTTTCTTTCTCCTCCTCCTCCAACTCCTCCTTCTCTTTTTCTCTTTTTCTTGTTTTTCCTCCTCCTCCTCCTCCTCCTCCTCCTCCTCCTCGTCCACCCCAAAGCATGGCTACCCCTTCGAGGTTTCCGCGCGGCCTCGGACTGATGTGCAGCGAAGGAGTGGCGGGAGGAAACAAGGTGACTCTTCAGATCGTCTCGCTCTACACTTCAACTGGCAGTAGGGGAGGCGGTGACCGAGTGGTTAGCGTGCGGGCGTGGTGTCCCCTTCTTAGTCAGCCGTTATTGATGTATTGCTGCTGCTGCACAGACAAAATAATAATAATGAAATAAAGAAATGGGTGAATTAATAGATAAATAATCATTGTGTTATTTACTCGCCTCGAAAAATATATTATGTTATGAAAAATATATATCCAAAGGGTGATAATGAATAGAGAAAATATAAATGCATGAAAGTAATGCTTGAAAGAGACGAAATAACAACATCCCGTAATTTCAAACTTTAGCAAGAATATTTAAACACACATTTCTTATATAACATTCAATTTGATGAACTTTAAAATCACACAGGTCCATATTCATCAACGCCTCGGGCTCCCATTACGACTGTTTCCCAAGGACACGGAGAAGATTAACCGGGTTTTTATGAGTGTTGTTCCCTTTTGTGATGCAGAAGTCGTGTAAAACTATCACCGGGATCACAAAGCAGTTCGTGAAAGGTCCGTCAGCTTCTACGGGAGGCTTTTCAAACAGGCGAACTGAGTGAGGCGCCGACATGTTAAGAATGCGAGAGGAGAGTTTCAAGACACCTCCCCCCCCCGAAACTGACCTCTCCTGACCTCTCGTTCTTTTATCTTTTTTCCCCGGAGCAGCGTTTAGCAGGCTCTCTTGTTTATGTTTTTATTTTTTTGCCCCTGAGCTGCCTCCCTTGCCGGCAAAATAATATGATGACTCATGTGATCGGAACCGAAAAATACGTGTGCGCGCCGCAAACATATAAACGAGCAAAAAGCAGCCAGTCATGTCCGCGGCGCCTGGCTTTGATCTGACACGTGGCGGCGAGCGTGGTGACAGCCTTGAGTGGCGTCGCGTGGCTCGCTGCTGCT
>NW_026112019.1:147500-167500 GCF_024679095.1 Eriocheir sinensis
GTAGAGAAAGAACAAGGAATGTATGCCTCCATTCCAAAGACAATCACCTCTGTGATGCGCTGAGCACACACAGAGGGGTCTCTATCCTGGAAGCAATAATCATTCCACGGGAAATCGGAAAAGTACATCCTCAGGTCGTCCCACCGAGCTGAAGCAACATGCCAGAAGCATCGCCTCTTCGGTGGGTCCAGAGGGTGTACAGGAGCGATAGGACAGGATGCAGCAATAAGATTGTGATCGGAGGAGCCCAACGGAGAGAACAGTTTGACAGAATAAGCAGAAGGGTTTGAGGTAAGGAAGAGGTCTAGAATGTTGGGCCGGTCTCCAAGACGGTCGGGAATACGTGTAGGGTGCTGGACCAACTGCTCTAGGTCGTTGAGGATAGCAAAGTTGTAGGCTTGTTCACCAGGATGGTCAGTGAAAGAGGATGAAAGCCAAAGCTGGTGGTGAACATTGAAATCTCCTAGGATGGAGATTTCAGCGAAGGGAGAGTGGGTCAAGATGTGCTCCACTTTAGAATTCAAATAGTCAAAGAATTTTACATAGTTGGTAGAGTTAGGTGAGAGATAAACAGCACAGATGTATTTAGTAATAGAATGACAGTGAAGTCTTAACCAGATGGTGGAAAATTCAGAAGAGTCAAGGTCGTGGGCACGAGAGCAAGTGATGTCGTTGCGCACGTAGGCGCAACATCCAGCTTTGGATTGAAATTTAGGATAGAGATAGTAGGAGTGAACAGAGTAGAGATTGCTGTCAGTAGCCCCAGAAACCTGTGTTGTTTAGGAAAGAAGGTGAGGTTTAGAGGAGGGAGGAGGAGAGATGATGTGCCACAGAATGAAAATTAGAGCGAAGACTGTTGCAGAAATTGAGAAGAAAAGAGGTTCGAGGAGTTATCAAGACACCTCTCGGGTCGGCAGCCAGAAGGGAGTCCTCTGGGGAATTTGTGGTCCCCCAGTCAGGGACCTCCGGGCTTGGTGTATGTGCGCCATTTTGAAATTTTAATTTTGGAAAAGTATATATATATATATATATATATATATATATATATATATATATATATATATATATATATATATATATATATATATATATATATATATATATATATATATATATATATATATATATATATATATATATGTTGTGTGAATGCAGTGTGGTGTGGATAAAGAGAGGATCTGTCTTTAGAGAGCATGCTGAACTACTACTACTCCGCGGTCTACAATGTGACTAAACAGCTGTCTGCGGCATTATTCATTATTTGAAACTCAAAATTACCTACGAGTCATAGCTGATCCTTGTCTACCGATGACTGACAAGTAATAATAACTATCATCCAACATGAAGAGTGTGTGTGTGCGTGTGTGTGTGGGGGTGGGGGGGTGGGGGGGTATAAGTATTGCTTTAACAATGTACACATACAAAACAGGTTTACATGACAAACGAGATGGAGTGCACAGCAATCTTACGTACATAAACACACAGAGAGAGAGAGAGAGAGAGAGAGAGAGAGAGAAAGAGCGTTTTTTCGTCGTGGGTTGAACAATATAAAAAGCACACACACACACACACACACACACACACACACACACACACACACACACACACACACACACACACACACACACACACACACACACACACACACACACACACACACACACACACCCACCCACACCCATAACCCACACCCACCCACCCACACCCATAACCCACCCCCACCCACCCACACCCATAACCCACACCCACCCACCCACACCCATAACCCACACCCACCCACCCACACCCATAACCCACATCCACCCACCCACATCCATCCACCCCACCCACACCCATACCCAGCCACACCCACACCCACACCCACCACCCACACCCACACCCATAACCCACCCACACCCACACCCACACCCATAACCCCCCTCCCACCCCCCCCACACCCATCCCCCTCACACTCACATACATAAGAACATAGGGAAACTGCAAGAGGCCGGGTGGCCTACACAGGGCAGCTCCAGAATCCCCCCCACTACTCACGATGGGTGAGGTGTAGTTACAGGGGTTACAGGTAGAGGCTTGATCCTCGTTATACCGGCGGTACTAGGCACGCATCCAGTACCCGTCACCTTACTGCACCCACACCTCACTGCCACCTGTCGTCCTCGTCCATGTAGCTATCCAGTCAACTCTTAAAACAAGCTATCGTCATTGTACTAACTGTGTGATTGCTGAGTCTATCCCATTCCCCCACCACCCTATTACTAAACCAATGCTTGCCTATATCTCTCCTAAATCTATACTTTTCTAATTTAAATCCATTACTGCGAGTTCTATCCTGCTGGCTAATTCTCAGTACTTTACTTATATCGCCTTTGTTGTAACCCTTGACCCATTTGAATACTTCTATCAGATCTCCCCGCACTCTTCGGCTCTCTAGTGAATGTAAGTTTAGATGTTTCAGCCTATTTTGATATGGGAGGTTCCTCAGCCCCTGAATCATCTTGGCCATCCTCCTCTGAACTGATTCTAGCAAGTTGATGTCCATTCTGTAGAGACAGCTCCTTTGACCCTAAGCTCCCGTGTATCTAACCCCACCTAATATCGCTGTCCATGAATTTATCTAGTCTATTTTTTAATGTGACAATTGTATTGGCACTCACCACGTGACTGCTAAGCCTATTCCACTCATCCACCATCCTGTTTGTTAACCAATTTTTACCTGTGTCCCTGTTGAATCTGAATTTATCCTGTTTAAACCCATTACTTCGTGTCCTACCCGGTTCTCTAACCAACAAAACCTTATGAATGTCTCCCTTATTAAAGCCCTTCATCCATTTATAAACCTCGATCATGTCTCCACACACCCTTCACCTTTCTAGAGAATGCAAGTTTAACTGTTTGAGTCTTTCCTCGTATGGCAAGTTTCTCAACCCCTGAATCATCTTAGTCATCCTCCTTTGCACCGATTCTAACATTTTGATATCCATTCCATACATATATACATACATACATTCATACATACACATACACAGTGAGAGAGAGAGAGAGAGAGAGACCATTTTAACAGGTATAATGAGTGCGCAATGCTTTAATCATTTGATATTATATCTACTCCCCCACTCTTCACCCCCCTCCCCAACACATGCCGTATTGCGTGTGTATATGTATGTATCTATGAGTCTCTCTCTCTCTCTCTCTCTCTCTCTCTCTCTCTCTCTCTCTCTCTCTCTCTCTCTCGCTCTCTCTCTCTCTCTCTCTCTCTCTCTCTCTCTCTATCTCTCTCTCTCTCTCTCTCTCTCTCTCTCTCTCTCTCTCTCTCTCTCTCTCTCTCTCTCTCTCTCTCTCTCTCTCTCTGCAGTACAGTTTTGGTCTCCCCACCATGCAAAGGATATTGCTAAATTAGAAGGTGTTCAGCGTCGGGCAACGAAAATGATCCCTTCCTTGCGCAACAAATCCTACGAAGAAAGGCTTTCTACCCTTAACATGTTCTCTCTTGAGAAACGTCGCCTCCGAGGAAAACTGATCGAATGTTTTAAAATACTTAATGGTTTCACGAATGTAGACAGATCAACATTGTTTAAGATCGATGACACTTTGCGCACGAGGAACAATGGCGTAAAACTCAGATGTAGACAAGTAAATTCAGACTGCACCAAATTTTTCTTCACCAACGTTGTAGTGCGAGAATGGAATAAGCTTCCACCGTCAGTGGTCCAGTGTAACACGATTGACTCCTTCAAAAATAAGCTCGACCGTCACTTCCTTCAACTTAATATCAACTAGAGTAGAAATGCAACGTTTTGGAGTCTTCTGATTAATGTAAAATCACTTAGGTTTAAGGACAGACCACCAAGTCTGGACCATGGGGTCTGTGTGGTCTGATTTTCTATGTAAATCTATGTAAATCTCTCTCTCTCTCTCTCTCTCTCTCTCTCTCTCTCTCTCTCTCTCTCTCTCTCTCTCTCTCTCTCTCTCTCTCTCTCTCTCTCTCTCTCTCTCTCTCTCTCTCTCTCTCTCTCTCTCTCTCTCTCTCTCTCTCTCTCCTGTCGTCATCTCTTGTCGTGCCTTTCTTCCAGTCTCTTCGTCGTGCTGTTTCTCTTCCTGTCGTCATCTCTTGTCCTGCCTTTCTTCCAGTCTCTTCGTCGCACTGTTTCTCTTCCTGTCGTCATCTCTTGTCCTGCCTTTCTTCCAGTCTCTTCGTCGTACTGTTTCTCTTCCTGTCGTCATCTCTTGTCCTGCCTTTCTTCCAGTCTCTTCGTCGTACTGTTTCTCTTCCTGTCGTCATCTCTTGTCCTGCCTTTCTTCCAGTCTCTTCGTCGTGCTGTTTCTCTTCCTGTCGTCATCTCTTGTCCTGCCTTTCTTCCATTCATTTGCCAGAGAGAGAGAGAGAGAGAGAGAGAGAGAGAACATAAGAACGTAGGAGTCTGCAAGAGGCCGGTAGGCCTGTACGAGGCAGCTCCTCTGAACCTAAGCTCCCGTGTAGCTCCCGTGTATCTAACCCCACCTAATATCGCTATTCATGAATCTATCTAATCTATATTTGAATGTGACAGTTGTATTGACACTCACCACATGACTGCTAAGCTTATTCCACTCATCCACCACCCTGTTTGTAAACCAATTTTTGCTTATGTCCGTGTTGAATCTGAATTTATCCAGTTTAAACCCATTACTTCGTGTCCTACCCGGTTCTCTTACCAACAAAACCTTATGAATGTCTCCCTTATTAAAGCCCTTCATCCATTTATAAACCTCGATCATGTCTCCACGCACCCTTCGCCTTTCTACAGAATACAAGTTTAACTGTTTGAGTCTTTCCTCATAATTTTTTTGATATCCATTCTATAGTAAGGTGACAAGATCTGAACCGCATAGTCAAGAAGAGGTCTAACTAATGCTAAATATAGTTTGAGGAAGATTTCGGTGCTTCTGTTGCTTACGCTCCTTGAAATAAATCCCAGTACCTTATTTGCTCGATTTCTAGCTTGAATGCATTGTGCCCTTGGACGGATATCAGAGCTCACTAAGACCCTTAAATCCCTCTCGCACCCAGACTTGCTTATGAGAGTGTCATTTACGCAATAGTTATGTGAGGGGTTGTTCCCATCTACACTCAGAATACTGCACTTCCCTACATTGTACTCCATTTGCCATTTATCCGCCAAGTCATACAATCTGTTTAGTTCACCTTGGAGAATACTAGCGTCCTGATCCGACTCAATTACTCTACCGATCTTGGTGTCATCTGCAAATTACTGACATCACTACTAATTCCTGTATCTAAGTCGCTGATATAAATAATAAACAAAAGTGGACCTAATACCGAACCTTGTTGGACCCCACTCGTAACACATCCCCAGTCAGATCTTTTACCATTGATTTGCACTCCTTGCTTCCTATTGCTAAGCCACGCCTTGACCCAGTTCAAAACTTTACCCTCTACTCCGTGAGCCTGTAATTGAAGCAACAGTCGTTGGTGAGGAACTTTGTCAAACGCTTTGCTAAAATCAAGATAGATTACATCATAATTTTAATCTCTGTCTACCGCCTCAAATACTTTATTGTAGAAGGACAAGAGACTGGTGAGGCATGACCTACCTTTTGTGAACCCATGCTGCGAGTCGTGAATTAAGCTGTGATTCTCTAGATGCTCCCGAATGTTCCTTGCTATTATGGAGAGAGAGAGAGAGAGAGAGAGAGAGAGAGAACATAAGAACGTAGGAGTCTGCAAGAGGCCGGTAGGCCTGTACCGGGCAGCTCCTCTGAACCTAAGCTCCCGTGTAGCTCCCGTGTATCTAACCCCACCTAATATCGCTATTCATGAATCTATCTAATCTATATTTGAATGTGACAATTGTATTGACACTCACCACATGACTGCTAAGCTTATTCCACTCATCCACCACCCTGTTTGTAAACCAATTTTTGCTTATGTCCGTGTTGAATCTGAATTTATCCAGTTTAAACCCATTACTTCGTGTCCTACCCGGTTCTCTTACCAACAAAACCTTATGAATGTCTCCCTTATTAAAGCCCTTCATCCATTTATAAACCTCGATCATGTCTCCACGCACCCTTCGCCTTTCTAGAGAATACAAGTTTAACTGTTTGAGTCTTTCCTCGTAATTTTTTTGATATCCATTCTATAGTAAGGTGACAAGATCTGAACCGCATAGTCAAGAAAAGGTCTAACTAATGCTAAATATAGTTTGAGGAAGATTTCGGTGCTTCTGTTGCTTACGCTCCTTGAAATAAATCCCAGTTCCCTATTTGCTCGATTTCTAGCTTGAATGCATTGTGCCCTTGGACGGAGATCAGAGCTCACTAAGACCCTTAAATCCCTCTCGCACCCAGACTTGCTTATGAGAGTGTCATTTACGCAATAGTTATGTGAGGGGTTGTTCCCATCTACACTCAGAATACTGCACTTCCCTACATTGTACTCCATTTGCCATTTATCCGCCAAGTCATACAATCTGTTTAGTTCACCTTGGAGAATACTAGCGTCCTGATCCGACTCAATTACTCTACCGATCTTGGTGTCATCTGCAAATTACTGACATCACTACTAATTCCTGTATCTAAGTCGCTGATATAAATAATAAACAAAAGTGGACCTAATACCGAACCTTGTTGGACCCCACTCGTAACACATCCCCAGTCAGATCTTTTACCATTGATTTGCACTCCTTGCTTCCTATTGCTAAGCCACGCCTTGACCCAGTTCAAAACTTTACCCTCTACTCCGTGAGCCTGTAATTTAAGCAACAGTCGTTGGTGAGGAACTTTGTCAAACGCTTTGCTAAAATCAAGATAGATTACATCATAATTTTAATCTCTGTCTACCGCCTCAAATACTTTATTGTAGAAGGACAAGAGACTGGTGAGGCATGACCTACCTTTTGTGAACCCATGCTGCGAGTCGTGAATTAAGCTGTGATTCTCTAGATGCTCCCGAATGTTCCTTGCTATTATGGAGAGAGAGAGAGAGAGAGAGAGAGAGAGAGAGAGAGAGAGAGAGAGAGAGAGAGAGAGAGAGAGAGAGAGAGAGAGAGAGAGAGAGAGAGAGAACATAAGAACGTAGGAGTCTGCAAGAGGCCGGTAGGCCTGTACCGGGCAGCTCCTCTGAACCTAAGCTCCCGTGTAGCTCCCGTGTATCTAACCCCACCTAATATCGCTATTCATGAATCTATCTAATCTATATTTGAATGTGACAATTGTATTGACACTCACCACATGACTGCTAAGCTTATTCCACTCATCCACCACCCTGTTTGTAAACCAATTTTTGCTTATGTCCGTGTTGAATCTGAATTTATCCAGTTTAAACCCATTACTTCGTGTCCTACCCGGTTCTCTTACCAACAAAACCTTATGAATGTCTCCCTTATTAAAGCCCTTCATCCATTTATAAACCTCGATCATGTCTCCACGCACCCTTCGCCTTTCTAGAGAATACAAGTTTAACTGTTTGAGTCTTTCCTCGTAATTTTTTTGATATCCATTCTATAGTAAGGTGACAAGATCTGAACCGCATAGTCAAGAAGAGGTCTAACTAATGCTAAATATAGTTTGAGGAAGATTTCGGTGCTTCTGTTGCTTACGCTCCTTGAAATAAATCCCAGTACCCTATTTGCTCGATTTCTAGCTTGAATGCATTGTGCCCTTGGACGGATATCAGAGCTCACTAAGACCCTTAAATCCATCTCGCACCCAGACTTGCTTATGAGAGTGTCATTTACGCAATAGTTATGTGAGGGGTTGTTCCCATCTACACTCAGAATACTGCACTTCCCTACATTGTACTCCATTTGCCATTTATCCGCCAAGTCATACAATCTGTTTAGTTCACCTTGGAGAATACTAGCGTCCTGATCCGACTCAATTACTCTACCGATCTTGGTGTCATCTGCAAATTACTGACATCACTACTAATTCCTGTATCTAAGTCGCTGATATAAATAATAAACAAAAGTGGACCTAATACCGAACCTTGTTGGACCCCACTCGTAACACATCCCCAGTCAGATCTTTTACCATTGATTTGCACTCCTTGCTTCCTATTGCTAAGCCACGCCTTGACCCAGTTCAAAACTTTACCCTCTACTCCGTGAGCCTGTAATTTAAGCAACAGTCGTTGGTGAGGAACTTTGTCAAACGCTTTGCTAAAATCAAGATAGATTACATCATAATTTTAATCTCTGTCTACCGCCTCAAATAATTTATTGTAGAAGGACAAGAGATTGGTGAGGCATGACCTACCTTTTGTGAACCCATGCTGCGAGTCGTGAATTAAGCTGTGATTCTCTAGATGCTCCCGAATGTTCCTTGCTATTATGGAGAGAGAGAGAGAGAGAGAGAGAGAGAGAGAGAGAGAGAGAGAGAGAGAGAGAGAGAGAGAGAGAGAGAGAGAGAGAGAGAGAGAACATAAGAACGTAGGAGTCTGCAAGAGGCCGGTAGGCCTGTACCGGGCAGCTCCTCTGAACCTAAGCTCCCGTGTAGCTCCCGTGTATCTAACCCCACCTAATATCGTTATTCATGAATCTATCTAATCTATATTTGAATGTGACAATTGTATTGACACTCACCACATGACTGCTAAGCTTATTCCACTCATCCACCACCCTGTTTGTAAACCAATTTTTGCTTATGTCCGTGTTGAATCTGAATTTATCCAGTTTAAACCCATTACTTCGTGTCCTACCCGGTTCTCTTACCAACAAAACCTTATGAATGTCTCCCTTATTAAAGCCCTTCATCCATTTATAAACCTCGATCATGTCTCCACGCACCCTTCGCCTTTCTAGAGAATACAAGTTTAACTGTTTGAGTCTTTCCTCATAATTTTTTTGATATCCATTCTATAGTAAGGTGACAAGATCTGAAACGCATAGTCAAGAAGAGGTCTAACTAATGCTAAATATAGTTTGAGGAAGATTTCGGTGCTTCTGTTGCTTACGCTCCTTGAAATAAATCCCAGTACCCTATTTGCTCGATTTCTAGCTTGAATGCATTGTGCCCTTGGACGGATATCAGAGCTCACTAAGACCCTTAAATCCCTCTCGCACCCAGACTTGCTTATGAGAGTGTCATTTACGCAATAGTTATGTGAGGGGTTGTTCCCATCTACACTCAGAATACTGCACTTCCCTATATTGTACTCCATTTGCCATTTATCCGCCAAGTCATACAATCTGTTTAGTTCACCTTGGAGAATACTAGCGTCCTGATCCGACTCAATTACTCTACCGATCTTGGTGTCATCTGCAAATTACTGACATCACTACTAATTCCTGTATCTAAGTCGCTGATATAAATAATAAACAAAAGTGGACCTAATACCGAACCTTGTTGGACCCCACTCGTAACACATCCCCAGTCAGATCTTTTACCATTGATTTGCACTCCTTGCTTCCTATTGCTAAGCCACGCCTTGACCCAGTTCAAAACTTTACCCTCTACTCCGTGAGCCTGTAATTTAAGCAACAGTCGTTGGTGAGGAACTTTGTCAAACGCTTTGCTAAAATCAAGATAGATTACATCATAATTTTAATCTCTGTCTACCGCCTCAAATAATTTATTGTAGAAGGACAAGAGATTGGTGAGGCATGACCTACCTTTTGTGAACCCATGCTGCGAGTCGTGAATTAAGCTGTGATTCTCTAGATGTGTTTCTCTAGATGCTCCCGAATGTTCCTTGCTATTATGGAGAGAGAGAGAGAGAGAGAGAGAGAGAGAGAGAGAGAGAGAGAGAGAGAGAGAGAGAGAGAGAGAGAGAGAGAGAGAATGAATGCGGTGCTACGCTCCCCGAGGCCACGCCTGTCTGCTTTGCTGCATGGTGACGGAAGTGTGTTCACACTATCCAACACTGACAGGCTCCGGGCCGGGCCGTACCGGCGCGGACCTGCAAAATATTTTCGCCGACAATCCCGACCGGCAAGTGGTGGTGACGGTCCGCGCCGGAGACGTGCAGGTCCGTAGCAGTGTGAACACAACACTGGGTTTCCCATTGAAGAATATTTTGTCGTCCGGAACGGTACTGTACGGACCGGTCATTTTACGTATGGTGTGAATCAGCCTTCGCCGACCCGAAATGACCCACAAACTACTTCAGCCAATTCTTTTTTTTTTTTTTTTGTCTTCTTTTCCTTCTCTTTTCCACCTTCTGTTTTTTCTTTATTGTTTCACTTCACTCCTTCCTTTAAACAACTTCTCTTATCTAAACTTTCATCAACCCATTTACTTTTTTTTACTTTTTCTCAGTTTTTTTCAACTTTTTCTTCATCGTTTAACTTTCTCTTTTAATCCATTTTCTTCACTTTACTGTTTCTACAACTTCCCTTTTCTTCTGTCAATCAACTTATCTAACGTTTTCTCAACCCATTTACTTTTTGTCCTAATTTAGTTTTTCTTTTTTCATAATTTCTCTACTATGTATTTTTCCTTCTTTGTCCTACCTGACTGTGCTCATCCTGAACAGCTTCGCTTCTCTTTCTTCGGATACTTCATCAAATGCTTCCTCATCGCATTACTTGTTTCCCTGCTGGGTTTTTTTTCCTCTTTATTATGTAACCAGTTTTTCCACAACGAGACAATTCGTTCAATAACATTTTTCTCCTAACTGTTCTCTCTATTTTTAGTCCCTCTTTTCCCTCATCTTCATTTAACGTTTGTCCGATGGTTAAACCTCCTAACTTTTCCCCTCAGCTCTTTCATTAGAGTTTCTAACATATAATTTGGTCGTCGTCATTACATATTAACCTTCCCGCGCCTTCCTTACCATAATCATTTTAATTCAATCCTTCGTATCGAGCATGATGCATTAATCCTGGCAGAGTCGCTGAAGGTTTTGGTGATGGCTCTCGAGGCACTGAACGAGGAGGAGAAGCCCTTGGGACTCCAGGTCTCCTGAGCCAAGACCAAGGTACTGATGTTTTGTGGCTTGCTGGAAAACACAGTACAGTCTGTTCATGCGTGTGGCGAGGACGTTGAGATCTCGGAAAGTTTCACGTATCTTGGTAGCGTAGTTCATAACAACGGTCAGTCTTGCCAGGAAGTCTTACGGCGGATTGGTCTGGCCCAAGGTGTAATGGACTCACTCAGCACGAGTATATGGCGTTGTCGATACCTATGCAAAAGAGCAAAGATTCGGATCTTCAAGTCCCTTGTGCTCCCTGTCTTCTTCTATGGTTGTGGGACATGGACACTAAACGGGACCCGTGACGCGGATTGATGTCTTTAATAAAGTGTCTACGCAGAATCATGGGGTATCACTGAAATGACTTTGTGTCAAACCGGCGACTACTCCATGAGACTGATTCGACATATATTACCTGCATACTCCGTCAACGCCAACTCCGGCTATGCGTGCGTGCATGTGTGTGTGCATGCGTGCGTGCATGCGTGCGTGCGTGCGTGCGTGCGTGTGTTCGTGCATGCGACAGCCGTCCAGATCTAAACTCCAATTTTTTTCCGCCTCAACTCCAAGCTAAACTGAACTGAACAAAACTAACCGTCGAAAACCGAGGTCTGGTTTTAAATCGCCACACACATACGGCATGGTGAGACAGAGACATGGCTCCCCCACACACCACCCCCCTCCTCGTGCTGACGAGGGAGCGCATCGACATGCTTTTGGCCGAGCACAGGCGCGCGGCGCCTCGTGCACAGTGTACTTGGTGGAGGTTGGCGTCGCCCTGTGCTGCCTCAAGGTGGCAAGGGAGTAGCGCCTCGCCGCCATGTTCCGCAGGGAGTTTGACATCCTACTGGACCTGGACGGCGCGGCGGGCGCCCCCAATGCCTTGGGCACCAGCTTTGGGTTCCCCGTTATGCTCACCACCTTCCGCGGCCAGAACACCTTCTGCGACCTGCACAACCTTGCTCCCCGCGACACTGACAAACTGGCGGTCTTCGTGGCGCTGGCACGGGACGTGCGGCAGCCCCACGCCCAAGGCTACGCTCACAATGACATCAAGACCGACAACGTGGTGCTGCACCAAGGCGCCGACGGCCGCCTGCAGGTGTCCCTCATTGACTACGGCCTGGCCAAGACATTCGGCACAGGACTCCGCATCGCGCGCACGCACACGCACCGGACGCCCTGGATGGCCCCGGAGCTGCGGCGCGGCGCGCCCTGCTCGCCCCCCGTGGACGTGTTCTCCCTCGGCTACGTCCTGAGGCGCGTCCTGGCCTGCGTGTGGCACACACGCGCTACCCCGGCCTGGAGGTGCTGGCCGACAGCGCCATGGCAGCAGACCCGGTCAGGATGTACGCGGGCGAGACATCCAGGAAGGCGGCCCTTGTCCGGCGTGTTCGCAAGGCCTTCTCCTGCCTCTTCCCGCGCCGCCGCCATTACTAAGGAGGAAGACAAGTCAGGATTTCCTTTCCTAACGGATGAATGGTTTTACCAGTCCAGTTCTTTCCTTTGGAGGCAGTTACTCCACACCCACCAGTGGCTGAAGAATGCACACCCATAAGGAGGAAGACAAGTCAGGATTTCCTTTCCTAACGGATGAATGATTTTACTTGTCCAGTTCTTTCCTTTTGAGGCATTTACTCTACACCTACCAAGGGCTGATTAAGCCACTCCCATAATTTATAACTAAGTAAGAAGACAAGTCAGGATTTCCTTTCCTAACGGATGAGGAGTTTTACCTGTCCAGTTCTTCCCTTTGGCGGCAGTTACTCCACACCCACCAAGGAACACACTCCTTAGTGGATTTAACTTTATATTTTATTATCTACTTATCCATCTATCTATATATTTATTTTCTACCCATTTATCAACTTGGCTATCTTTTTATCTGTGTACTTTTCTCTCTCTCTCTCTCTCTCTCTCTCTCTCATTGCTGGTCAAGCTACATGTACTCCTTTCCTTTCAATCCCTCTCTAAACGCTTTTATCCAATGTAATTTCAGAAGTATGCGAAAACACACACACACACACACACAACACATACGATAAAAAACGGCATATGAGGAAAAAAAAAACAGATGGTATGAAATTGGGTAGGCGGTGGCCGAAGTGATAGCGTACTGGACCCACATTCGCCGCGTGATGGACGACGCGGGTTCGAATCCTCACGCTACCACTCGGATTTTTCAGTCACCGCCGAGTGGCTTAAAACTACCCACATGCTGTCCTGAAGACCACCCATCAACCCGGACTCTAGAGGAAGCCGTCCAAGCGAATCAAGAACGAGTTCCGGGGGGCAGCATGAGCCAATGCAAGATGGCGCCACTATAAACACTCGCCTGCGCCAGAACGGGCTGGGCCGACCATCAGGCCCCACTTGGAAGAAGCCTTGGGCCGACCATCAGGCCCCACCGGGAAGATGCCTACCGGCGCAATAGGCAACAACTTAAAAAAAAAAAAAAAAAAAAAAAAAAAAAAAAACAGGATGAGGAAAACTGAATGCAATTATGTGTGTGTGTGTATGTGCGTGTGTGTGTGTGAGTGTGTGTGTGTGTGTGTGTGTGTGTGTGTGTGTGTGTGCGTGTGCGAGTGAGTGAGAGAGAGACAGAGACAGCAACAACGACAATAACAACAACAAGGACACACCAAACACTAGAACAACGTCACGCTCCAGTTCTCTACATAGTCAGCTTAATTTAACGGGCCATACTTCGCCGCCGCTGTGTGTCTCCAGCGAGGAAAGTCCTGGCGCGGCGGAGTTCCCGGAGACTGAAAGGCCACGCAAGATTAGTCACTTGCTTGGCTCTTTAATTCTGTTCCTCCGCCTCTCGTGTTCTTTCTGTGCGACTCAGGAGTAAGTTAAGTTCAGCTTCTCTTTATCTCGGCTTGCATGTTGAGATTACGAGAGAGAGAAAGATTTACATAGATTTACATAGAAAATCAGACCACGCAGACCCCATGGTCCAGACTAGGTGGTCTGTCCTTAAACCTAAGTGATTTTACATTAATCAAATGGCTCCAAAACGTTGCTTTTCTACTCTAGTTAATATTAAGTTCAAGGAAGTGACGGTCGAGCTTGTTTTTAAAGGAGTCAATCGTGTTACACTAGACCACTGTTGGTGAGAGCTTATTCCATTCTCGCACTACAACGTTGGTGAAGAAAAATTTGGTGCAGTCTGAATTTACTTGTCTACATTTGAGTTTTGTGCCATTGTTCCTCGTTCGCAAAGTGTCATCGATCATAAACAATTTTGTTCTGTCTACATTCGTGAAATCATTAAGTATTTTAAAACATTCGATCAGTTTTCCTCGGAGGCGACGTTTCTCAAGAGAGAACATGATAAGGGTGGAAAGCCTTTCTTCGTAAGATTTGTTGCGCAAGGAAGGGATCATTTTTGTTGCTCTACGCTGAACACCTTCTAGTTTAGCAATGTCCTTTGCATGGTGGGGAGACCAAAACTGTACCGCATATTCCAAGTGGGGTCTGACTAAACTACTGTAGAGCGGAAGTATTACATCTTTATTCTTGAATAAAAAGTTTTTTTTAATGAAGCCCAACATTCTGTTCGCTTTATGTGCTGCATCGATGCATTGATGTGAGAATTTGAGGTTTGGCGCGATTTTAATCCCCAGGTCCTTAACGCATTGAACGCTTGTGAGTTTAACGCCGCGTATTTCGTAATCGAACTTCTTATTTTTTGTTCCAACTTGAAGGACCTAGCACTTGTCTACGTTAAGGGCATCTCCCATTTATCCGACCAAGCTGAAATTTTGTGCAAATCCTCTTGGAGGCTTTGCCTGTCTTCGTCAGTGACAACCGAGTTACCAATCTTTGTGTCGTCTGCAAATTTACTAATGCGATTATTGAGTCCAACATCCACGTCGTTGATGTAAATAATGAAGAGCACTGGGCCAAGAACCGAGCCCTGAGGGACGCCCATTCTGAGTTAAATCCGTCAATAACAACTCTTTGTTGTCTGTTGCTCAACCAATTCGCGATCCATTGGTTTACTTGACCGTCAATGCCTATTTGCTTTAATTTATAAAGTAATTTATGATGTGGGACTTTATCAAACGCTTTCTGGAAATCAAGATAGACTACGTCCACTGATTTGGTTACGTCATAAATTGAGAAGAGATCGTTATAAAAGGTCAGTAGGTTTGACAGGCAGGATCTTTTGTTACGGAAGCCATGTTGTGAATCCCCAATTAATGAGTGGCTTTCGAGGTAACTCACAATTCTGTCTCTAATTATGCTCTCGAGTAACTTACCTACAATTGAAGTTAGACTAATGGGTCGGTAGTTACCTGGTATTTTTTTGTCTCCTTTCTTAAAAATCGGTGTCACGTTAGCCTTTTTCCAATCCGAAGGGACGATGCCTTGTCGCAAGGACATATTGAATATGGTAGTGAGGGAGGAGAGTATCTCGCTCTTTCTTTCTTTAAGCAGTATAGGATATACTTTGTCGGGTCCGGGACTTTTATTTGTTTTAAGTGAATGGAGAGTTAAGGACTTCATCGGTTGTTATTATTAGCCAATGGATGCTCGAGATATACAATAGTTCTGGTGTTGGTGGTAGCGAGAGGAAGACTGTTAGTATTAAACACCGTGGAAAAGTAATTGTTTAAGAGGTTTGCAATGTGTTGGTTGTCAGTCACTAGTGCACCGTCGCTGTTTGTTAAAGGTCCAATACCACTTTTGATCGCCTTTCTGTTGTTTATGTAACTGAAGAAAGATTTTGTTTTTACAGAGAGAGAGAGAGAGAGAGAGAGAGAGAGAGAGAGAGAGAG
Source organism: Eriocheir sinensis (assembly GCF_024679095.1). NCBI lineage: Eukaryota > Metazoa > Arthropoda > Malacostraca > Decapoda > Varunidae > Eriocheir > Eriocheir sinensis. The sequence continues at coordinate 163,203 of NW_026112019.1, forward strand.
AGAGAGAGAGAGAGAGAGAGAGATGGCATATGGACTAACCATCCAATTCACCCCATCCCCCACACACACACATTATTAATTATTCATTATTTTATTCCTATTACACATATATATACACACATATATACACATATATATATATATTATGCTTATTATTATTATTATTACATATTATTATTATTATTATGATTATGATTACGCACACACACACATCATATTACACACACACACTACACACACACCATACACACACTACACACACACCATACACACACTACACACACACCATACACACACTACACACACACACACACACACACACACACACACACACACACACACACACACACACACACACACACACACACACACACACACACACACACACACACACACACACACACACACACACACACATTATTATGTTATTATGATTATTATTATTTACACACACACACACACACCACACACACACACACACACACACACACACACACACACACACACACACACACACACACACACACACACACACACACATTTACACACACACACACACACACATTTACACACACACACACACACACACACACACACACACACACACACACACACACACACACACACACACACACACACACACACACACACACACACACACATTATTGTTATTATTACTGTTACTATTCTCTTCCTTTCCTCCCTTCCTTCCTTCCTCCTTTCTTTCTTCCTCCTTTCCTTCCTTTTGTCCTTCCTCCTTTCATACTTATCTCCCTTCCTTTTCCTTTTCTCTCCCTCCTCTTATTTTATTTCCCTTCCTCCTTCCTCTTCCTTCTCCTCCCTTTAAACTTTATTTTACATATATATTTCTTATTTTCTTCTTCCTTCCCTTCCTTTCCTTCCTTTTCCCTCCTTCCCTCCTTTCCCTTCCTCTCCCTTCCTTCCCTTCCCTTCCTTTTCTTTCTCTTCCCCATATTTTTTGTAAAAAAATTTTCTCCTCCCCCTCCTCGTCCTCCTCCACCATCACCTCCTCTTCTTATAAGCTTTTAATCCTCTCAGCTGTTCCTCATTTCTCTCTCTACCTCATGATACACAAATCCCTGTTTTCCTCGCCTTGCTGTCTTTACCTCACAGTTATTCATCGTTTTAGTTCTCTCTTATAGACAAGCTCATGAAATAGTCGTGACCTATATTTTGTTCTCCCTCTCTTTCTGCATCATTCCTTGGAACGTTATTCATATTCGCATGTCTTCCTTTCTAAATATCCTTCCTTCAATTATTTATCCCATTAACCATCTTATTCTCCTTCCTTCCTTCCTTCCTTCTTCCCTCCCTTTCTTAATTTGTATCTTTCCTCCTTTTTCTTTTCCTTAGACTCTTTCTTTCATCCTTTCTTTCTTTATTTTTTTTTCTCATTTTGACTTATTCGATGTTTTTTTATCATTTTCTCAATATTTCAATCTCTCTTCTCTCTTCTCCCTTTACCGTTTACCGTTGATGATGTTTCAGGCCCCGCTCCGCTGCTGGTGCATGGCTCTGCGAGGGCCGTCAACAATTACGATGTTAGCCTCGATAACAATCCCCGATGCACTTATTCACAACGTCGTAGTGAGTGAGTGAGTCGTGATTGCTTTCATGAATAGCCTACTGATGTCCCTTTGATAAAACTTGGCATCATCAAAGTCACTTGGCCGTGTTTGGGTTCACACTAAATTATTTCAAACACACTAAACATTTAACACACAATTTGTCTTTGAGTACAAACACTAATTAATAGCCATGATCGGTAATGTTACGAATTCTCTCAATTTCGGTTTGAAGTACTGCACAACACTGGTCATTCACTGAGTGGTTGATTTCAGGCTTCTTGTACCTCACACAATCCTTCAACGCAATCCTTCGATTTGTGATCGTCAGTGCATTTGAAACATTTTTGGGCCTTTCCATTGCTCTTAACAGTACAGTTGACCTCAAAATGGCCGTATCTCTGACAATGACAGCATCTAATTGCACGGAATCTGTCTCTCCCTGTTTATATTCTCCATTCTAATTTCAACTTGTCATGATTCTTGTGAGTCAGCTCTCTCACAGTTGGATCACACCTCAGAATGTAGTGCATTGTGCCGCCAGCTGCAGGCTTACTAAAAAACAGCTCAATCTTATTCTCAACACCCTCAATTGTGTGTAAGAACTCATTGCGGTCTAATATGGTCTCCTTTATTTTTTCCTTGGACTCCTCATTTTCAACATTGCATATCATTATCTCTGGTTTCATCTTTCCAACACTCTTGGTACTAAGACACCAATTGTTGAGCAGCCTCATCCCTTGTGTTCTCATTGTCAGAGTTCATGACAATATTACCTCCATTTGTGAATCTTGAATCAGTTATGTGAATGCCATTCAATGACTGGGAGACTTTATCCTTCATATCTGTTGCCTTCTTTTCCTGGTTAGAAGCTTCCACAACAAGAGATTCTTCCTGACTTCCCTGTCTCTCTTCGCCACCTCAGCCCAACTAAGATTTGCCTTGTCTGCACGAACCGCGTCAGCAACTGATCCCAGCTCCTCCTGCACCTTCTCAGCCCTTGCTTCAACCTCATCGATCCCTAACACTAGATAGTTCTTTAGATAATTCTTGGTTGAATTCATCCATTTTTACCACAATGCTGGTAGCCAGAGATGCGTTATGGAGGCATGGGGTGCAAATGCAGTTAATTTTATGTATATTGCTTAATTCCAGACAAATGAGCACACTCCACATGCCACCATTCAGGACACAAAGAGCATCCAATCCACTTCTCGCCTGTGAAATCCTTACAAACGAAACACAAAACTTATGTGTTTTCCTCGATCTTAGTCATTTGTACTGGGTGGGGTAGGGTGACATGATCACTTGACAGTAGCCTCTAGTTTTTAGGGTTAATTAATCTATTCTACTGGCTCTGTGTGCGCTATGAATTATATAAATACAACGTATTATTATATTATTTCACAATATTCCAATACAACGCCCCCTAGCCCTCTCAACTGAACCAAATCGCTTAAATTTCGCTCACTGCCCACCCCACAAGCCATTTTACAGACTGAAAACTGGGCCCCCACAACATGCTGTGCCCATGTCCCCCACAACTCTAAATCCGGCCCTGTGTGTGTGTGTGTGTGTGTGTGTGTGTGTGTGTGTGTGTGTGTGTGTGTGTGTGTGCCTAGAAAAATTCATAAGGAATTAACACACACACAGACACACAGACACACACACACACACCTAGCAAGAGAGAGAGAGAGAGAGAGAGAGAGAGAGTTACCGAATATTATTTTAAGTGTTATGTTATCTTGAGTCTCTCTCTCTCTCTCTCTCTCTCTCTCTCTCTCTCTCTCTCTCTCTCTCTCTCTCTCTCTCTCTCTCTCTCTCTCTCTCTCTCTCTCTCTCTCTCTCTCTCTCTCTCTCTCTCTCTCCTAATTAACACTCACCTGCTAGTGTGTCTCACCTCGGCAACTCATCTCGCTCATTAAGTCATCTCTGTAATTAAGGTAAACTTGCTACCTTGCTACCTAAGGCCTTCAGCCTCAACAACCGCCTGCAGACTCTCTGCGGAGAGCTTGACGTCGAGTTCTTTAACGCCTGGAACGATTTCTACGGCCAGAGTAAACTTTTCCAAAGGGACGGCATACACCTGTCCCCCATCGGGGCAGCATGATTCGGATGGCTCCGCAACAACGCCGTACGTAACGCCCGAACAACAAAAAACGACTCTCAGCCACGTCCTTCCATCCCGCCCGTGTAAATAGAAACCATACACCGCAACAGACTCGTAACATTGAACCCGCCAGTACCACCACCTCTATTACCAAGCTTCAAGATAACCTAAGAGTCCTTAGTTTCAATGCGCGTAGCCTAAGAAACAAGTTTGATGAACTGCGATGTCTTGCTCTGACAGAAAACTTTGACGTAATTGCTATAACCGAAACATTTATCGACACCACTAATATTGATTTAAGTTCCGAATACAACATAGATGGCTACAGCTTCTTCAACAATGATCGTGTAAACCGTAGAGGGGGTGGTGTCGCCCTTTTTGTCAAAAGCTACTTGCAACCCACTGACAAAACACCAAGAAACAGTAACGTTGAACATTTGTGCGTGCGAGTAAACACTGCAAAAGTCAATTTAAATATATATGTCACTTACAGGCCTCCGGGGCAATCACTCGATGCCGATCTTGAAATGTACAGCGTCTTAACCCTATACGTTCCGACCCCTTGAGATTTTTCGCGCTCGTATAGCCAGCATCGTATTGAT
>NW_026112019.1:172500-255633 GCF_024679095.1 Eriocheir sinensis
TGTAAATCTCGAGCATGCATTGCCTAATTTTGAAATAACAACCGATGAAGTCCTTAAAGCTCTCCATTCACTTAAAACAAATAAAAGTCCTGGACCTGACAAAGTATATCCAACTCTGCTGAAAGAAACAAAGGGCGAAATAGTCTCCTCCCTCACAACCGTGTTCAATATGTCCTTGCGACAAGGCATCGTCCCTTCAGATTGGAAAAAGGCTAACGTGACACCGATTTTCAAGAAAGGAGACAAAAAAGTACCAGGTAATTACAGGCCCATTAGTCTAACTTCGGTTGTAGGTAAGCTACTTGAGGGCATAATTAGAGACAAAATTGTGAATTACCTTGAAAGCCACTCATTGATTGGGGACTCACAACATGGCTTCCGAAACAAAAGATCCTGCCTATCAAATCTATTAACCTTTTATAACGACCTCTTCATTGTTTATGACGTAACCAAATCACTGGACGTAGTCTATCTTGATTTCCAGAAAGCGTTTGATAAAGTCCCGCATCATAAATTACTTTACAAATTAAAGCAAATAGGTATTGACGGTCAAGTAAACCAATGGATCGCGAATTGGTTGAGCAACAGACAACAAAGAGTAGTGATTAACGGATTTAACTCAGAGTGGGCGCCTGTCACTAGTGGCGTCCCTCAGGGCTCGTTCCTTGGCCCAGTGCTCTTCATTATTTACATCAACGACGTGGATGTTGGACTCAATAACCGCATTAGTAAATTTGCAGACGACACAAAGATTGGCAACTCGGTTCTCACTGACGAAGACAGGCAAAGCCTCCAAGAGGATTTGCACAAAATTTCAGCTTGGTCGGATAGATGGGAGATGCCCTTTAACGTAGACAAGTGCCAGGTCCTTCAAGTTGGAACGAGGAATAAGAAGTTCGAATACGAAATGCGCGGCGTTAAACTCAAAAGCGTTCAATGCGTCAAAGACTTGGGGGTCAAAATCGCGTCAATGCATCGATGCAGCAAATAAAGCGAACAGAATGTTGGGCTTCATTAAAAGAAACTTTTTATTCAAGAATAAAGATGTAATACTCCCGCTCTACAACAGTTTAGTCAGACCCCACTTGGAATATGCGGTACAGTTTTGGTCTCCCCACCATGCAAAGGATATTGCTAAATTAGAAGGTGTTCAGCGTCGGGCAACGAAAATGATCCCTTCCTTGCGCAACAAATCCTACGAAGAAAGGCTTTCTACCCTTAACATGTTCTCTCTTGAGAAACGTCGCCTTCGAGGAAAACTGATCGAATGTTTTAAAATACTTAATGGTTTCACGAATGTAGACAGATCAACATTGTTTATGATCGATGACACTTTGCGCACGAGGAACAATGGCGTAAAACTCAGATGTAGACAAGTAAATTCAGACTGCACCAATTTTTCTTCACTAACGTTGTAGTGCGAGAATGGAATAAGCTTCCACCGTCAGTGGTCCAGTGTAACACGATTGACTCCTTCAAAAATAAGCTCGACCGTCACTTCCTTCAACTTAATATCAACTAGAGTAGAAATGCAACGTTTTGGAGTCTTCTGATTAATGTAAAATCACTTAGGTTTAAGGACAGACCACCAAGTCTGGACCATGGGGTCTGTGTGGTCTGATTTTCTATGTAAATCTATGTAAATCTCTCTCTCTCTCTCTCTCTCTCTCTCTCTCTCTCTCTCTCTCTCTCTCTCTCTCTCTCTCTCTCTCTCTCTCTCTCTCTCTCTCTCTCTCTCTCTCTCTCTCTCTCTCTCTCTCTCTCTCTCTCTCTCTCTCTCTCTCTCTCTCTCTGTCTGACTCCAGGCACGTACGTTTTTTTCTTTATTAGCTATATATAGGAATTGTCTGGCCAAAGTACAAGAAATTAACATATGTACGAGACACAGCTATCACCTTATGGTAGTGTCAAAATAAATATTTTATGTGCCATAATTCGTCATAGAAAACGAGCATAGCAACCCCTCGCCTCGCATGGCAACACAAAAACACACACACACACACACACACACACACACACACACACACACACACACACACACACACACACACACACACACACACATACGAATGCACGCACATCAATATGTATCAAGAGGGATGGCATGTTCCTCTCTTGTCTATTGTTGGTTACTTGCAATAATAAACTATCAATCAATCATCAATCACAAGCTCGTGTCGCCAACTGCCGTTGAATAACTCTCGTACACAGCGGGCTGTGTACGTTTTTATTATGTTTATTACAGCCAGCTTGTTTGTTGGTCTGTTTAGTGTATCAGCTAAAGCTTTGTTAACATAAAAGATGCAGAACATGCAGTATAGCACTATACAATACAGGTATATAATACTTATAACAGTAATAATATCGTCATCCGGAGGCGTTTGAACGTTGGGTTTTTTTTCACAGCGTATCGCCGTGCTTCAAAATGATTCGCGTCGGTGTTTCTAAATATTCGTGTTTAGCAAGATAACGGAGGCTCCTTTGGTTATTTTTGATATCGCATCTTAATCTACGGTATTTTCTACGTTTATCAGTAGGTCTGTTTTTCTTTTAAACTTGGTAATAAAAAAAAAAATATCGTTTTGACAAAAATCCTCAGGGGGGGCAATTGTGGCCCGGGTCGGAACTTGTAGGGTAAAGGCAGTCACTTAATAACAGCGACTCACTGATACTAAGAGACTTTAACCTCCCCCATATCGACTGGGCGACACTGTCGGGTACAGAAGGTGAGTCCCACAGAATGATCGAATTTCTAGAGGAAAATTATCTAAGCCAAATGGTTTCTGAACCAACTCGACAAAATAACATACTTAACCTTGTTATAGCGACCCAAGATAACCTAGTCAGTAATGTCACGGTAGGAGAACACCTCGGTTCCTGCGATCATAAACTAGTGCGCGTTGACATTAGAGCTCAAACATCGGTGACTGAAAATAAAGTAAAGGTGCCCAATTTCAAAAGAGCTAACTTCGTAGAAATCCGACGAAAACTAATAGATATGCAACTATCAGATGACGGCAACGTGGAGGAAGCCTGGCTAAGCTTTAAAAATCACTTACTCACTCAGCAGGACACATTTGTCCCCTTGTGCGAGAAGCGAATTAACACTAATAAAAGTCCACCTTGGTTTAATAGCGAAATTAAACACTCAGTCAAGGAGAGAAAATTGTCTTACAGGTTAAAGAAAGAGCAAAACACGCCCGAAAACATTAGACTTTACAATGATGCCAGGCGACGAGTTAACAGATTAGTGCGTCAGGCAAAGCGTAGATATGAAGAAAATATTGCAGCCAACTGTAAAAATAATCCGAAATCCTTCTTCAGTTACATAAACAACAGAAAGGCGATCAAAAGTGGAATTGGACCTTTAACAAACAGCGACGGTGCACTAGTGACTGACAGCCAACACGTTGCAAACCTATTAAACAATTACTTTTCCTCGGTGTTTAATACTAACAGTCCTCCCGCCACCACCACCAACACCTGTACTAATGTAAATCCCGAGCATGCATTGTCTAACTTTGAAATAAAACCCGATGAAGTCCTTAAAGCCCTCAAATCACTTAAAACAAATAAAAGTCCTGGACCTGACAAAGTATATCCAACTCTGCTGAAAGAAACAAAGACCGAAATACTCTCCTCCCTCACAACCGTATTCAATATGTCCTTGCGACAAGGCATCGTCCCTTCAGATTGGAAAAAGGCTAACGTGACACCGATTTTTAAGAAAGGAGACAAAAAAGTACCAGGTAATTACAGGCCCATTAGTCTAACTTCGGTTGTAGGTAAGCTACTTGAGGGCATAATTAGAGACAAAATTGTGAGTTACCTTGAAAGCCACTCATTGATTGGGGACTCACAACATGGCTTCCGTAACAAAAGATCCTGCCTATCAAACCTATTAACCTTTTATAACGACCTCCTCACTGTTTATGACGTAACCAAATCACTGGACGTAGTCTATCTTGATTTCCAGAAAGCGTTTGACAAAGTCCCGCATCATAAATTACTTTACAAATTAATGCAAATAGGTATTGACGGTCAAGTAAACCAATGGATCGCGAATTGGTTGAGCAACAGACAACAAAGAGTACTGATTGACGGATTTAACTCAGAGTGGGCGCCTGTCACTAGTGACGTCCCTCAAGGCTCGGTCCTTGGCCCAGTGCTCTTCATTATATACATCAACGACGTGGATGTTGGACTCAATAACCGCATTAGTAAATTTGCAGACGACACAAAGATTGGTAACTCGGTTCTGACTGACGAAGACAGGCAAAGCCTCCAAGAGGATTTGCACAAAATTTCAGCTTGGTCGGATAGATGGGAGATGCCCTTTAACGTAGACAAGTGCCAGGTCCTTCAAATTGGAACAAAAAAAAAGAAGTTCGAATACGAAATGCGCGGCGTTAAACTCAAAAGCGTTCAATGCGTCAAGGACTTGGGGGTCAAAATCGCGTCAAACCTCAAATTCTCACAGCAATGCATCGATGCAGCAAACAAAGCGAACAGAATGTTGGGCTTCATTAAAAGAAACTTTTTATTTAAGAATAAAGATGTAATACTCCCGCTCTACAACAGTTTAGTCAGACCCCACTTGGAATATGCGGTACAGTTTTGGTCTCCCCACCATGCAAAGGATATTGCTAAATTAGAAGGTGTTCAGCGTCGGGCAACGAAAATGATCCCTTCCTTGCGCAACAAATCCTACGAAGAAAGGCTTTCTACCCTTAACATGTTCTCTCTTGAGAAACGTCGCCTCCGAGGAAAACTGATCGAATGTTTTAAAATACTTAATGGTTTCACGAATGTAGACAGATCAACATTGTTTCTGATCGATGACACTTTGCGCACGAGGAACAATGGCGTAAAACTCAGATGTAGACAAGTAAATTCAGACTGCACCAAATTTTTCTTCACCAACGTTGTAGTGCGAGAATGGAATAAGCTTCCATCATCAGTGGTCCAGTGTAACACGATTGACTCCTTCAAAAATAAGCTCGACCGTCACTTCCTTCAACTTAATATCAACTAGAGTAGAAATGCAACGTTTTGGAGTCTTCTGATTAATGTAAAATCACTTAGGTTTAATGACAGACCACCAAGTCTGGACCATGGGGTCTGTGTGGTCTGATTTTCTATGTAAATCTATGTAAATCCTCTTCTTCCTCCTCTTCCTCCTCCTCCTCCTCCTTCTCCTCATCCTCTTCTCTTCATTTTACTTCTCTTCCTTTTATCCTTACGTTTACCTTTCCTCTCTGCTCCTATTCATCCTCTTTCCTTTGCAGTTTCTCTTCCTCTTCTTCGTATCTTCATCCATTCCCTCTCCCCTCATCCTTCCTATTCCCTTAGTGTCCTCACGTCATCCTTCCCCTCTGCCCTTTAAGACAACCTAACCTTTCCTATCTCCAGCTGATCCTACCGGGCTTTCCTCCCTCTCCCCTCTTCCTCCTCCTCCTCCTCCTTTTCCTCGTCCTGTATTCCTTACCCCTTTCATATCCACATCCTCATCCTGATCTACCCATAACCCCTTCACTGCCCTAATCCCTCCATTTCTCCTTTCAACCTGACGAGTTTCACTTCCCCTTCTCCTCCAACCTCCTCTCTAAGACCAAGACGAGGAGGAGGAGAAGAAGGGGGCAGGGACATAGGGGGCAGCAGCAGCGTCTTGAGTCCTTCCTGTTCACAATTATCCGAGGAATTGTGTGTGTGTGTGTGTGTGTGTGTGTGTGTGTGTGTGTGTAAGCAGCACACGCAAGCAAGCGAAAAGACAAGCAAGTGAGTGGGTGTGGCAATCAGAAAGGGAGTAACACATTGATTGAGAGAGAGAGAGAGAGAGAGAGAGAGAGAGAGAGAGAGAGAGAGAGAGAGAGAGAGAGAGAGAGAGAGAGAGAAACGTTCCACATTGTGCGGCATCACCATCATTCTGTGTGTGTCGTCATTGGCCGCGCGGTCAACCAGCTCTAGACTCGGGGGGGTGCAATGTCAACTCCAAGGTCCCCAAAACGGCTTACTCGAATCCGAGGTGATGTGTTGAATCGAGCCCTATGTGTAAATACCAGAGAGAGGAATGGCCCACCCAATCACCGGAACCAAGAGCCTCGGGGGTCGCCTTGCTCAGCCAGGGGGGCGAGCGGCATCCCTGATCGCCTCGTGGTACCGGGAGCAGCGGGAGCGGGAGGAGCGTGAGGGTGGCGGTCCCTTCAGGAAAAGGCGCTTCACGCCCTTCTTGACGATCCTTCAGCAGCATGAGCGGGGCCTCGAGGCGTCGGCCTCCATGCAGGAGTTTCCAGCGTGCCCCTTCCCGGCATGGTAAAAAGAAGAGCCCCCAAAATAGAAAAGCAATATCTCAAATAAAAATCATCTCAGCATCAAGAAACAAAAAAGGAGAAAATTGAAAAAAAGGTAAAACATTTAGAAAAAAAAGAGACAAAAAGAATCGACTCAGCACCGAGACAAAGAAAAAGTAATAAAAAATAGTAAAAAAAAAAAAAAATATATATATATATATATATATATATATATATATATATATAAATATATATATATATATTTATATATATATATATATATATATATATATATATATATATATATATATATATATATATATATATATATATATAAAAAATATATAAATAAAAAAAAGATAAAACAAAAAAAAGACGACCAGAGCAAAAAAATAAATAAATAAATAAATAAACACGATCAGAGCAACAACAACAACAAAAAAAAGAGGACCAGAGCAAAAAAAAAAAAAACAATAAATAAAAAACACGACCAGAGCAAAAAAAATTTAAAAAACACGACCAGAGATAAAAATAAAATAAAACACGACCAGAGCAAAAAAAAAAAAAAAAACACCAGAGCAAAAAAATAAATAAAAACAAAACACGACCAGAGCAAAAAAAAAAAAAAACGACCAGAGCAAAAAAACAAACAAAAAAAAAACGACCAGAGCAAAAAAAAAAAAAAAAAAAACGACCAGAGCAAAAAAAACAAAAAAAAAAAGATCAGATAAAAAAAAAACGACCAGAAAAATAAATACACGACCAGTGAGAAAAAAAAACGACCAGAGGAGAAAAAAAAGAAAAAACACGACCAGAGCAAAAGCAAAACAAAACAAAACAGGACCAGAGCAAAAAAAAAAAAAAAACACGACCAGAGCAAAAAATAAACAACAACCAAAGCAAAAAACAAAAAACAAAAAACGCGACCAGAGCAAAAAAAAAGAAAAAAACACGACCAGAGAAAAAAAAAAAACAGCAAAAAAAATAAAAACACGACCAGAGCAAAAAAAAAAGACCAGAAAAACAAAACAAAGAAAAACACGACCAGAGCAATAAAAAAAGACCAAAAAAAAAAAAACACGACCAGAGCAAAAATAATATAGAAAAAAGACCAGGAAAAAAACACGACCAGAGAAAAAAAAAAAAAAAAAAAACGACCAGAGCAAAAAATGAAAAAAAACAAGCAAAAAACAAAACAAAAAAACGAGAGCAAAAAAAAAAAAAAACAAGAGCAAAAAGAAAAAAAAAAAGACCAGAGCAAAATAAATAAAATAAAATAAAAAACACTTCCAGAGCAAAAAAAAATAAAAACACGACAAAAAAAACGGCAAAAAAAACAAAAAAAAAGACCAGAGCAAAAAAAAAAAAAGACCAGAAAAACAAAACAAATTTTGAAAAACACGACAAGACCAAAAAAAAAAAACAAAAAAAAAAAATACACGACCAGGGAGAAAAAAAACACGACCAGAGGAGAAAAAAAGAAAAAAACACGACCAGAGCAAAAACAAACAAACACGACCAGAGCATAAAAAAAAAACACGAAGAGAGCAAAAAAAAAAAAAAACCAACCAGAGCATAAAAAAAAACGACGAGAGCAAAAAAAAAAAAAAATAACGATCAGAGAAAAAAAAAACGACCACGAAAAAAAGCACGACCAGAGAGAAAAAAAAACACGACCAGAGAAAAAAAAAAGCACGACCAGAGAAAAAAAAAACAAAAAAACGAGCAAAAAAATAAAATAAAAACGCGACCAGAGCAAAAAAAAAAAAAAAAACACGACCAGAGCAAAAAAAAAAAAAAAACACCATAGCAAAAAAAAAATACACGACCAGAGAAAAAAAAACGACCAGAGAAAAACAAAACAAAAAAAAAACAACCAGAGCAAAAGAAAAAAAATACCAGAAAAAAACACGACCAAAGCAAAAAAAAAAAAAAAAACAACACGACGAGAGCAAAAAATAAAATAAAAATAAACGACCAAAAACAAAAAACAAAACAAATACAACAACAACACGATCATAGAAAAAAAAAAATGACCAGACCAAAAAAAAAAATAAACACGAACAGAGCAAAAAAAAGAAAAAAAACGACCAGAGCAAAAAAACAAATAAAAATAACAACACGACCAGAGTAAAAAAAATAAAAAACGACCAGAGCAAAAAAAAAAAAAACACGACCAAAGCAGACAAAAAAAAAAAAAAAGACAAGAGAAAAAAAATAACGACCCGAGGAATTAAAAAAAATAAAACCCGACAAGACCAAAAAAAAAAAAAAAAACACCAGAGCCAAAAAAAAACAAAAAAAAAAACACGAACAGAGCAAAAAAAAAAAAAAACACGACAGGAGCAAAAAAAAAACAAAAAAAACCACCAGAGCAAAAAAAAAATAACGACCAGAGCAAAAAAAACAAAAAAAAAACACGAGCAAAAGAAAAAAAAAATGACCAGAGAAAAAAAAACACGACCAGAGCAAAAAAAAAAAAAAAATACGACCAGAGAAAAAAAATACAAAAAAAAGACCAAAACAAAAAAATAAAATAAAATAAAATACACGACCAGGGAGAAAAAAATAACACGACCAGAGGAGAAAAAAAAGAAAAAAACACGACCAGAGCAAAAAAAAAAAAAAACACGACCAGAGCAAAAAAAAAAAAAAAAGAACAGCAAAAAAAAAAAAAAAAATAGAGCAAAAAAAAAAAACGCGACCAAAGCAAAAAAAAAAAAATAAACACGACCAGTGCAAAAAAATAGAAATTAAAAAAACAACACGACCAGAGAAAAAAAACACGACCAGAGCAAAAAAACTAAAAAAAAAAGGCCAGAGCAAAAAAAATAAAAAATAAAAAAAACACAAGAGCAAAAAACAAACAAAAAAAACACGACCAGAGCAAAAAAAAAAAAAAAAGAACATAGAAAAAAAAAAAAAAATAAAACAGAAAAAAAAAAAAAAACCACCAGAGAAAAAAAAATAAAAATAAAACACGAGCAAAAGAAAAAACAAATGAACATAGAAAAAATAACACGACCAGAGCAAAAAAAAAAAAAAAATACGACCAGAGAAAAAAAACAAAAAAAAAAACAAGACCAAAACAAAAATACAAAACAAACAAAAATACACGACCAGAGAGAAAAAACACGACCAGAGGAGAGAAAAAAAAAACACGACCAGAGCAAAAAAAAAGAAAAACACGACCAGAGCAAAAAAAAAAATTACACGAACAGAGCAAAAAAATAAAAACAACCAGAGCAAAAAAATTAAAACGCGACCAGAGCAAAAAAAAACAACACGACCAGAGCAAAAAAAAATAAAATAAAAAAACAACACGACCAGAGAAAAAAAAAAGACCAGAGCAAAAATAAAAAAAAATAAAAAAAAAACACTAGAGCAAAAAACGAAAAAAAAAAAAAAACACGACCCCAGCAAAAAAAAAAAAAAAAAAACACGACCAGAGAAAAAAAAAACACCAGAGCAAAAAAATAAAATGACCGGAGCAAAAAAAAACATGCAAAAAAAAAAAAAAAAAAATTAAAACAAAAAAAAAAAAAAAAAAAAACAAAAAAAAAAAAAAAAAAACACGACCAGAGCAAAAAAAAATTAAAAACGACCAGAGAAAAAAAAAAGGCCAGAGAAAAAAAATAACAAAAAAACACGACCAGAAAAAAAAATACACGACCAGAGAGAGAAAAAAAACACGACCAGAGGAGAAAAAAAAACACGACCAGAGCAAAAAAAAAATAAGCACGACCAGAGCAAAAAAAAAAAAAAACAGCAAAAAAAAAAAAAAAAAAAGCGACCAGAGCAAAAAAAAAAAAAAAAAAACGACCAGAGCAAAAAATAAAATAAAAAACACGACCAGAGCAAAAAAAAAAATATATACACGACCAGAGCAAAAAAAAAAAAAAACGGAGAAAAACAAAACAAAAAAAAACACAACCAGAGCAAAAAAAAAAAGGAAAATAAAAACAGACGAGCATAAAAAAAAAAAATACACGACCAGAGCAAAAAACAAAAAAAAAATAAACAACAACACGACCAGAGCGAAAAATTAAAAATACAAATAAAACAACATGACCAGACCAAAATAAATAAATAAATAAATAACACGACCAGAGGAAAAAAAACAAGAAAAAAATTCAGCACGACCAGAGAAAAAAAACAAAAAAACAAAACAAAAGTCCAGAGCAAAAGAACAAAAAAAAAAAACACCCAGAGCAAAGAATCCACAAAAAATATATGACAAAAAAAAAATAATAGGAACCAACTCGACCAGAGCAAAAAAAATAAAAAAAACGAAGAAGACGAAAAAAAAAAAAAACAAAGACGACCAGAGCAAAAAAAAAATGAAAACGACCAGAGCAAAAAACGAAGAAAAAGACGACGACAGAGCAAAAAAAAAAAACGACCAGAGAAAAAGAAAAACAAGACGACGACAAAAAAAAAAGACCACGAAGACGACGAAGAAGACGACGAAGAAAACGAAGAAGACGAAGAAGAAGACGAAGAAGACGAAGAGGAAGAAAACGAAGAAGACGAAGAAGACGAAGAAGACGAAGACGACGGCGTAGGAGAAGAAGGCGAAGAAAACGAAGGCGAAGAAGACAACGAAAAAGACAGAGAAGACGACGACGAAGAAGAAAAAGACGATGAAGACGACGAAAAAGACGAAGAAAACGAAGACGAAGAAGAAGACGAAGAAGAAGACGAAGAAGAAGAAGAAGAAGAAGAAGAAGAAGAAGAAGAAGAAGAAGAAGACGGAGAAGAAGAAGACGAAGAGGACGAAGAAGAAGACGAAGAAAAAGACGAAGAAGAAGAAGAAGAAGAAGACGAAGACGAAGAAGGCGAAGAAGACGACGAAGAAGAAGACGAAGAAGACGAAGACGAAGACGAAGACGAAGAAGAAGACGAGGAAGACGACGAAGAAGACGAAGACGAAGAAGAAGACGAAGAAGACGAAGAAGACGAAGAAGACGAAGACGAAGAAGAAGACGAAAACGAAGAAGGAGACGAAGACGACGAAGAAGACGACGACGAAGAAGAAGAAGACGAAGAAGAAGATGAAAAAAAGACGAAAACGAAGAAGGAGACGAAGACGACGACAAAGAAGAAGACGACGAAGAAGAAGACGACGAAGAAGACGACGAAGAAGAAGACGACGAAGAAGACGACGAAGAAGACGACAAAAAAGAAGAAAACCAAGAAGAAGACGACGGAGACGAAGAAAAAGACGAAGACGAAGAAGAAGAAGAACTCGAAGAAGAAGACGAAGAAAAAGACGAAGACGAAGAAGAAGAAGAACTCGAAGAAGAAGACGAAAAAGAAGACGAAGATGAAGACGAAGATGAAGAAGACGACAAAAAGAAGAAGACATTGAAGACAAAGAAAAAGACGAGAATATACGAGAAGAAAAAGAAGACAAGGAATATGTAAAAGATGAAGAAGGTGGGATGCTGCCCTTGGCTTAACTGTCTGGGTAGGATGCTGACCTTGGCTTAACTGTCTGGGTGGGATGCTGACCTTGGCTTAACTGTCTGGGTGGGATGCTGACCTTGGCTTAACTGTCAGGGTGGGATGCTGACCTTGGCTTAACTGTCTTGGGGGATGCTGACCTTGGCTTAACTGTCTGGGTGGGATGCTGACCTTGGCTTAACTGTCTAGGTGGGATGCTGACCTTGGCTTAACTGTCTGGGTGGGATGCTGACCTTGGCTTAACTGTCTGGGTGGGATGCTGACCTTGGCTTAACTGTCTGGGTGGGATGCTGACCTTGGCTTAACTGTCTGGGTGTGATGCTGACCTTGGCTCCATTGTCTGGGTGGGATGCTGACCTTGGCTTAACTGTCTGGGTGGGATGCTGACCATAGCTTATCTGTCTTGGTAGGATGCTGACCTTGGCCCAACTGTCTGGGTGGGATGCTGACCTTGGCTTAACTGTCTGGGTGGGATGCTGACCTTGGCTTAACTGTCTGGGTGGGAGGCTGACCTTGGCTTAACTGTCTGGGTGGGAGGCTGACCTTGGCTTAACTGTCTGGGTGCGATGCTGACCTTGGCTTAACTGTCGGGTAGGGATGGTGACTTTGGCTTAAATGTCCGAGTGGGATGCTGACCTTGGCTTACTTATCTGGGTGGGATGCTGACCATGGTTTAATTGTCTGGGTGGGATGCTGACGTTTGCTTATATGGCCGGGTGCGATGCTGACCTTGGCTTAATTGTCTGGGTGGGATGCTGACCTTGGCTTAACTGTCTGGGTGGGATGCTGACCTTGGCTTAACTGTCTGGGTGGGATGCTGACCTTGGCTTAACAGTCTGGGTAGGATGCTCACCTTGGCTTATCTGTCTGGGTGGGATGCTGACCTTGGCTTATCTGTCTGGGTGGGATGCTGACCTTGGCTTAACTGTCTGGGTGGGATGATGACCTTGGCTTAACTGTCTGGGTGAGATGCTGACCTTGGCTTAACTGTCTGGGTGGGATGCTGACCTTAACTTATCTGTCTGGGTGAAATGCTGACATTGGCTTAACTGTCTGGGTGGGATGCTGACCTTGGCTTATATGTCCAGGTGCGATGCTGACCTTGGCTTAACTGTCTGGGTGGGATGTTGACCTTGGCTTAATTGTCGGGGTGGGATGCTGACCTTGGCCTAACTGTCGGGGTGGGATGCTGACCTTGGCTTATATGTCGTGGTGCGATGCTGACCTTGGCTTAACTGTCTGGGTGGGATGCTGACCTTGGCTTAACTGTCTGGGTGGGATGCTGATCTTGGCTTATATGTCCAGGTGCGATGCTGACCTTGGCTTAATTATCTGGGTGGGATGCTGACCTTGGCTTAACTGTCTGGGTGGGATGCTGACCTTGGCTTAACTGTCTGGGTGGGATGCTGATCCTTGCTTAACTGTCTGGGTGCGATGCTGACCTTGGCTTAACTATCGGGTAGGGATGGTGACCCTGGCTTAAATGTTTGGGTGGTATGCTGACCTTGGCTTATTTATCTGGGTGGGATGCTGACCATGGTTTAATTGCCTGGGTGAGATGCTGACGTTTGCTTATATGGCCGGTTGCGATGCTGACCTTGGCTTAACTGTCGGGGTGGGATGCTGACCTTAAATGTCGGGGTGGGATGCTGACCTTGGCTTAGCTGTCTGGGTGGGATGCTGACCTTGGCTTAACTGTCGGGGTGGGATGCTGACCTTGGATTAAATGTCGGGGTGGGATGCTGACCTTGGCCTAACTGTCGGGGTTGAATACTGACCTTGGCCTAACTGCCTGGATGGGATGCTGACCTTTGCTTAATTATCGGGTAGGGATGCTGACTTTGTCTTAAATGTTCGGGTGGGATGCTGACCTTGGATTAACTGTCTGGGTGGGCAGGAGGAGGCTGCGGCTGGGGTTGTGTGAGAGGGAAAGGAGAAGGCGGCGGCGGGGGAGACGTGCTACGGACAGGAGGAGGCGGCGGCGCGTGAGACGTCTGAAAGACAGGAGGAGGCGGCGGCAGGGGAGACAAGCGAGGACAGGAACAAGTTGTGGCGGGGAGACTTGCGAGGAACAGGAACAAGTTGTGGAAGGGAAACTTGCGAGGGACAGGAATAAGTTGTGGCGAGGGAGACGTGCGAGGGACAGGAGGAGGCACAAGCGGGGGAGACGTGCGAGGGACAGGAGGAGGCACCGGCGGGGGAGACGTGCGAGGGACAAGAGAAGGCGGCGTCGAGGAAGACGTGCGAGGGACCTGAGAACGCGGCGGCGGGGGAGACGTGCGAGGGACAGGAGAAGGTGGGCTAGTAATGCGTGCGAGGGGCAGGAGAAGGTGGGCGGGTAATGCGTGCGAGGGACAGGAGGAGGCGGCGCTGGGGGAGACGTGCGAGTTAGAGGAGGAGGCATCGGCGGGGAAGGCGTGCGAGGGACAGGAGAAGGCGGCGGCAGGGGAGACGTGCGAGGGACAGGAGAAGGTGGGCGGGTAATGCGTGCGAGGGACCGGAGGAGGCGGGCGCTGGGGAGACGTGTGAGGGACTGGAGAAGATTAGCGGGAAGGCCATCTTGGGAACAGATAAGGGGGGCGGGGAAGTCGTGAGAGGGACAGGAGGAGGCGGCGGCGGGGAAGACCTGCGAGGGACTGGAGAAGGTGGGCGGGGAAGGCGTGCGAGCGATAGGAGTAGGCGGTGGTTGGGAAGACCTGCGAGAAAAGGAAGAGGCGGTGGTGGAGGATCCTGCAAGGGAAAGGAGGAGGTGGTGGCAGGGTTGGCGTGCGAGGAAAGTAGGAGCCAGTGGCGGGGGTGGCATGCGAGGGAAAGTAGAAGGCTGTGGCGGGGGTGGCGTGCGAGGAAAGTAGATGCCGGTGGCAGGGGAGGCGTGCGAGGAAAGTAGGAGGCAGTGGCAGGGGTGGCGTGCGAGGGAAAGTAGTAGGCGCAGTAGCAGGGGTGGCGTGCGAGGAAAGTAGGAGGCAGTAGCAGGGGTGGCATGCGAGGGAAAGTAGGAGGCAGTGGCAGGGGTGGCGTGCGAGGGAAAGTAGGAGGCAGTAGCAGGGGTGGCGTGCGAGGAAAGTAGGAGGCAGTGGCAGGGTGGCGTGCGAGGGAAAGTAGGAGCCAGTGGCAGGGGTGGCGTGCGAGGAAAGTAGGAGCCAGTGGCAGGGGTGGCGTGCGAGGAAAGTAGGAGCCGGTGGCGGGGTGTCGTGCGAGGGGAAGTAGGAACCTGTGGCGGGGGTGGCTTGCGAGGGAAAGTAGGAGCCGGTGGCGGGGGTGGCGTGCGAGGAAAGTGGAGCCAGTGGCGGGGTGGCGTGCGAGGAAAAGTAGGAGCCGGTGGCGGGGGTGGCATGCGAAGGAAAGTAGGAGCCGGTGGCCGGGGTGGCGTGCGAGGGAAAGTAGGAGCCAGTGGCAGGGGTGGCGTGCGAGGAAAGTAGGAGCCAGTGGCGGGGGTGGCGTGAGGAAAGTAGGAGCGGGTGGGGGGGGTGGCATGCGAGGGAAAGTAGGAGCCGGTGGCGGGGGTGTCGTGCGAGTAGGAGCCAGTGGCAGGGGTGGCGTGCGAGAAGTAGAGCCGGTGGCAGGGGGTGGCGTGCGAGGAAAGTAGGAGCCAGTGGCAGGGGTGGCATGCAGGGGAAGTAGGGAGCCAGTGGCAGGGGTGGCATGCGAGGGAAAGTAGGAGCCAGTGGCAGGGGTGGCGATGCGAGGGAAGTAGGAGCCAGTGGCGGGGTGGCATGCGAGGGAAGTAGGAGCCAGTGGCAGGGGTGTGCATGCGAGGGAAAGTAGAAGCCGGTGGCAGGGGTGGCGTGCAGGGAAGTGGGAGCCAGTGGCGGGGTGGCATGCGAGGGGAAGTAGGAGCCAGTGTGGTGGGGTGGCGTGCGAGGGAAAGTAGGAGCCGGTGGCGGGGGTGGCATGCGAGGGAAAGTAGGAGCCGGTGGCAGGGGTGGCATGCGAGGGAAAGTAGGAGCCGGTGGCGGGGGTGGCGTGCGAGAAGGGAGCCAGTGGCAGGGGTGGCATGCGAGGGGAAGTAGGAGCCAGTGGCAGTGGCGTGCGAGGAAAGTAGGAGCCAGTGGCAGGGGTGGCATGCGAGGGAAGTAGGTGCGGGTGGCGGGGGTGGCGTGCGAGGGAAAGTAGGAGCCAATGGCGGGGGTGGCATGCGAGGGGAAGTAGGAGCCGGTGGCGGGGGTGGCATGAGGGAAAGTAGGAGCCAGTGGCAGGGGTGGCATGCGAGGAAAGTAGGAGCCAGTGGCAGGGGTGGCTGAGGGAAGTAGGAGCCGGTGGCAGGGGTGGCATGCGAGGGAAGTGGGAGCCAGTGGCAGGGGTGGCATGCGAGGGAAAGTAGGAGCCAGTGGTGGGGTGGCATGCAGGGGAAGTAGGAGCCAGTGGCAGGGGTGGCATGCGAGGGAAGTGGAGCCAGTGGCAGGGGTGGCATGCGAGGGAAGTAGGAGCCAGTGGCGGGGTGGCGTGCGAGGAGTAGGAGCCAGTGGCGGGGGTGGCATGCGAGGGGAAGTGGGAGCCAGTGGCAGGGGTGGCGTGCGAGGAAGTAGGAGCCAGTGGCAGGGGTGGCGTGCGAGGGAAGTAGGAGCCAGTGGTGGGGGTGGCATGCGAGGGAAGTAGGAGCCAGTGGTGGGGTGGCATGCGAGGGAAGTAGGGAGCCAGTGGCAGGGGTGGCGTGCGAGGAAAGTAGAGCCAGTGGTGGGGTGGCATGCGAGGGAAAGTAGGAGCCGGTAGCACGGTGGCGTGCGAGTGGAAGGAGGAGGCAGTGGCAGGGGTTGCGTTCGAGGGACAGGAGGAAGCGGTGGCGGGGGTGGCGTGCGAGTTACAGTAGGAGGCGGTGGCGGGGGTGGCGTGGGAGGGACAGGAGGAAGCGGTGGCGGGGGTGGCGTGCGAGTTACAGTAGGAGGCGGTGGCGGGGGTAGCGTGGGAGGGACAGGAGGAAGCGGTGACCGGGTTGGCGTGCAAGAGACAGGAGGAGGCGGTTACGGGGGTGACGTTCGAGAGACAGTAGGAGGCGGTGGCGGGGATAACGTTCGAGGGAAAGGAGTTGGCGGTGGCATGGGTTGCGTGAGAGGGAAAGGAGGAGGCGGCGGCGGGGGTGTCGTGCGAGGGAAAGGAGGAGGCGGCGGCGGGGGCGTCGTGCGAAGGAAACGAGAAGGCGGCGGCGGGGGTGTCGTGCGAGGGAAAGGAGGAGGCGGCCGCGTGGGTGCCGTTCAAAAGACAGGAGGAGGCGGTGGCGGGGGTGGAGTGCGAGAGTCAGGAGGAGTCGGTGGCGGGAGTGGCGTGCGAGGGACATGAGGAGGCTGTTGCGGGGATGGCGTGCGAGAGACAGGAGGAGGCGGTGGCGTGGGTGGTGTGCGAGGGACAGGAGGACGCGTTGTAGGGAGTGGCGTGCGAGGGACAGGAGGAGACTGTGGCTGAGGTGGCGTGCGAGAGACAGGAGGAGGCGGTGGCGGGTTTGACGTGCGAGGGACAGGATGAGGAGGTGGCAGGGGTAGCGATGCAAGGAGAAGGAGTCAGTGGCAGGGGTGGCGTGCGAGGGACAGGAGAAGACTGTGGCTGAGGTGGCGTGCGAGGGACAGGAAGAGGCAGTGGCAGGTTTGACGTGCGAGGACAGGAGGAGGCAGTGGCAGGGGTGGCGATGCAAGGAGAGAAGGAGGCGGTGGCGGGCGTGGCGTGCGAGGGACAGGAGGAGTCTGTGGCTGTGTTGGCGTGCGAGGGACAGGACGAGGCGGTGGCGGGTTTGACGTGCGAGGGACAGGAGGAGGCGGTGGCGGGGGTAGCGTGCAAGGGAGAGAAGGAGTCGGTGGCGGGGGTGGCGTGGGAGGACAGGAGGAGGCAGTGGCAGGGGTAGTGTGCAAGGGACAGAAGGAGTCAGTGGCAGGGGTGGCGTGCGAGGACAGGAATAGACAGTGGCAGGGTTGAAGTGCGAGGGACAGGAGGAGGCAGTGGCAGGTGGGTAGGTGCAAGGGACAGAAGGAGTCGGTGGCGGGGGTGGCGTGCGAGGACAGGAAGAGACAGTGTGGGGTGGCGTAGGATGGACAGGAAGAGGCGGTGGCGGGGTTGGCGTGCGAGGGACAGTAGGAGGCAGTGGTGGGGGTGGCGTAGGATGGACAGGAGTAAGCGGTGGCGGGGTTGGCGTGGGAGGAACAGGAAGAG
Source organism: Eriocheir sinensis (assembly GCF_024679095.1). NCBI lineage: Eukaryota > Metazoa > Arthropoda > Malacostraca > Decapoda > Varunidae > Eriocheir > Eriocheir sinensis. The sequence continues at coordinate 190,392 of NW_026112019.1, forward strand.
GCATTGGCGTTGGTGGCGTGGGAGGGACAGGAGTAAGCGGTGGCGGGGGTGGCGTGGGAGGAACAGGAAGAGGCATTGGCGTGGGTGGCGTGGGAGGGACAGGAGTAAGCGGTGGCCGGGGTGGCGTGGGAGCAACAGGAGGAGGTGTTGGTCGGGTTGGCGTGCGAGGGGCAGGAGGAGGCGGTTGCGGGGGTGGCGTGCGAGGGACAGTAGGTGGCGGTAGCGTGGGTGGCGTGGGAGGGAAAGGAGGAAGCGGTGGCGGGGGTTGCGTGCGAGGGACAGTATGAGGTTGTAGCGGGGTTGACGTGCGAGGGACAGAAGGAGGCGGTGGCGGGGGTGGCGTACGAATGACAGGAGGAGGTGGTGTCGGGGGTGGCGTGCGAGGGACAGTAAGAGGCGGTTTCAGGGATGGCGTTCGATAGATAGGAGGAGGCGGTGTCCGGGTTGGCGGACGAGGGACAGGAGGAGGCGGTGGCGAGGTTGGCGTTCGAGGGGAGGGAGGAGGCGGTGGTGGGGGTGGCGTGCGAGGGACAATAGGAGGCGGTGTCCGGGTTGGCGGACGAGGGACAGGAGGAGGCGGTGGCGAGGTTGGCGTTCGAGGGACAGGAGGAGGCGGTGGAGAGGTTGGCGTGCGAAGGACAGGAGGAGGCGGGGGCGGGGTTGGCGTGCGAGGGACAGGAGGAGGCGGTGGCGAGGTTGGCGTTCGAGGGACAGGAGGAGGCGGTGGCGAGGTTGGCGTGCGAAGGACAGGAGGACGCGGTGGAGAGGTTGGCGTGCGAAGGACAGGAGGACGCGGTGGAGAGGTTGGCGTGCGAAGGACACGAGGAGGCAGGGGCGGGGATGGCGTGCGGGGGAGAGGAGGAGGCGGTGGCATGGGTGGCGTGCGATGGACAGGAGGAGGCGGTGGCGGGGGTGGCGTGCGAGGGACAGGAGGATGTGGTGGCGTGGGTGACATTCGAGGGACAGGAGGAGGCGGTGGCGTGCATGGCGTTCGATGGCCAGGAAGAGGTGGTGGCTTAGGTGGCATGCGAGAGACAGGAGGAGGCGGTAACGTGGGTGGCGTGCGAGGGACAGGAGGAGGCGGTAACGTGGGTGGCGTGCGAGGGATAGGAGGAGGCGGTAACGTGGGTGGCGTGCAAGTGAAGGGAGGAGGCGGTGGCGTGGGTGGCGTGCGAGGGACAGGAGGAGGCGGTGGCGTGGGTGACATTCGAGGGACAGGAGGAGGCGGTGGCGTGGATGGCGTGCGAGGGACAGGAGGAGGCGGTGGCGTGCATGGCGTTCGATGGCCAGGAAGAGGCGGTGGCTTAGGTGGCATGCGAGAGACAGGAGGAGGCGGTATCGTGGGTGGCGTGCGAGGGACAGGAGGAGGCGGTGGCGTGGGTGGCGTGCGAGTGAAGGGAGGAGGCGGTGGCGTGGGTGGCGTGCGAGGGACAGGAGGAGGCGGTGGCGTGGGTGGCGTGCGAGGGACAGGAGGAGGCGGTGGCGTGGGTGGCGTGCTAGTGAAGGGAGGAGGCGGTGGCTTAGGTGGCATGTGAGAGACAGGAGGAGGCGGTGGCGTGGGTGGCGTGCGAGGGATAGGAGTAGGTATTCGTATATATTTTGAAACAAATTTACATTGTTTTATATGTATTTTGCATATCTATTTCAATACAAATTTACCTTATTGTATGTGCATTTTGAATATTTATTGTAATACAAATTTTAAAAATTTATGTGTTTTTTGGTATATATATTTTTATAAAAAATTCGTTATTTAATGGGTATTTTGCATCTTTATTTTCATACAAATTTATATTATTTTATTAATATTCTGTGTATTTATTTTGATACGATTTTACATTATTCTATTTGTGTTTTGTATATAATTTATATACATATTTACATTATTTAATGTGTATTTTGTATATATATTTCATACAATTTTACGTTATTTTAAGTGTATTTGTTTATATATTTTCATTCAAACTAACATTATTTTATGTGTATTTTGTATATGTAATTCAATACAAATTTGCCTAATTTTATGTGTATTTTGCATATCTATTTTCAAACAAATTTAAATAATTTTTGTGTGTTTTTGTATATATTTTTATACAAATTTTAGTTATTTTATTTGTATTTTTTATATATATTTTCCTACAAATATACATTCTTTTATTGGAATTTCATATATTTATTCTAATACGAATTTACTTTATTTTATGTGTATTTTGTATATATATTTTTCTACGTATTTACATTATTTTATGTGTATTTTGTATATATATCTTCATAAAAATTTACTATATTTTATTATGTGTATTCGTATATAATTTGATATAAATTTTATACAAACTCATGTTATTTTATGTGTATTTCTATATATATTTTCATACAAATTTATATTATTGTATGTGCATTTTTACATATATTTCATTACAAATTTACATTATTTTATGTTTATTTTGTATATTTATTTCATTCAATTTTAAATTATTTTATGTGTATATTTTTATTTGTATAGATTTCTATAGAAATATATATACAAAAATACACATGCAATGATGTAAATACGTATAAAAATATAAATACAAAATACACATTAAATAATTTAAATTCAAAAATAAATAAACAAAATATCAATAAAAGAATGTGAATTTGTATGAAAATAGATATACAAAATACACATAAAATAACGTAGATTTGTATACAAAATAATTTAAATTTTTATGAAAATAAACATACAAAATACACATAAAATTAGGTCGATTTGTATTGATATACATATACAAAATACACTTAAAATAACGTAAATTTGTATATATATATATATATATATATATATATATATATATATATATATATATATATATATATATATATATATATATATATATATATATATATATATATATATATATATATATATATATATATATATATATATATATATATATATATATATATATATATATATATATATATATATATATATATATGTATAAAAAAAAATATACAAAACACAAATAGAATAATGTAAAATCGTATCAAAAATAAATACACAGAATATTAATAAAATAATGTAAATTTGTATGAAAATAAAGTTGCAAAATAGCCATAAAATAAAGCATTTTTTATAAAAATATATATACCAAAATACACATAAAATATTAAAATTTGTATTAAAATAAATATAAAAAATGCACATACAATAAGGTATATTTGTATTGAAATAGATATGCAAAATACATCTAAAACAATGTAAATTTGTTTCTAAATATATATACGAATACACATAAAATAACGTAGATTTCTATAAAAATATATACAAAATACACATAAAATGAAGTAAATACGTATAAAAAAGGGAATACAAAATACACATAAAATAATGTAAAATCAATCAAAATAAATAAACAAAATACCAGTAAAAGAATGTGTATTTGTATAAATATAAATATTCAATATATTAATAAAATATTGTAAATTTGTATAAAACTATATAAAAATACACATAAGTAATTAAATCTGTATGAAAATAGATATACAAAATACGGCTAAAATAAGATAAATTTGAATTGAAATGTATATACAAAATACATAAAATAATGTAAATTTGTATCAAAATATTTATACAAATACTATAATAACGTAGATTTGTTTGAAAATATATAAACAAAATACACATTAAGTAATGTAAATACGTATAAAAAATATGTACAAAATACACATATAATCGTGTAGTTCGTATCAAAATAAATAAACAAAATAGCAATAAAATAATGTAAATTTGTATGAGAAAACATATACAAATAACGCAAATTTCTATAAAAATATATGTAAAAAAATGCACATAAAATAAAGTAAATTTGCTGGAGTAGGTAGGAAGACACCTACCGAACGGGCGCAAGCCCTCCAAAGACCCTTCCCATGTCCTCACAAACCGTTTCCCTATTGTCTCACCAACACCGGAGAGTAGTTCAGCATGCTCTCTAAAGACAGATCCTATCTTTATCCACACCACACTACATTCTCACAACATATACACCTTTTCCCAAAATTAAAATTTCAAAATGGCGCACATACACCAAGCCTCAGGTCCCGCCTGGGGGACCACAAATTCCCCCAGGGAGGACTCCCCTTCTGGCTGCCGACCCGAGAGGTGTCTTGATAACTCCTCGAACCTCTTTCTTCTCAATTTCTGCAACATTCGCGGTCTTCGCTCTAATTTTCAGTCTGTGGAACATCATCTCTCCTCCTCTAAACCTCACCTTCTCTTCCTTATCGAAACACAGGTTTCTGAGGCTACTGACAGCAATCTCTACTCTGTTCCCTCCTACTATCTCTATCCTAAATTTCAATCCAAAGCTGGATGTTGCGCCTACGTGCGCACCGACAGCACTGGCTCTCGTGCCCACGACCTTGACTCTTCTGAATTTTCCACCATCTGGTTAAGACTTCACTGTCATTCTATTACTAAATACATCTGTGCTGTTTATCTCTCACCTAACTCTACCAACTATGTAAAATTCTTTGACTATTTGAATTCTAAAGTGGAGCACATCTTGACCCACTCTCCCTTCGCTGAAATCTCCATCCTAGCAGATTTCAATGTTCACCACCAGCTTTGGCTTTCATCCTCTTTCACTGACTATCCTGGTGAACAAGCCTACAACTTTGCTATCCTCAACGACCTAGAGCAGTTGGTCCAGCACCCTACACGTATTCCTGACCGTCTTGGAGATCGGCCCAACATTCTAGACCTCTTCCTTACCTCAAACCCATCTGCTTATTCTGTCAAACTGTTCTCTCCGTTGGGCTCCTCCGATCACAATCTTATTTCTGCATCCTGTCCTATCGCTCCTGTACACCCTCTGGACCCACCGAAGAGGCGATGCTTCTGGCATTTTGCTTCAGCTCGTTGGGACGACCTGAGGATGTACTTTTCCGATTTCACGTGGAATGATTATTGCTTACAGGATAGAGACCCCTCTGTGTGTGCTCAGCGCATCACAGAGGTGATTGTCTCTGGAATGGAGGCATACATTCCTCGTTCTTTCTCTACTCCTCACGCTAAAAAGCCTTGGTTTAATCACGCTTGTTCTCGTGCTGTCAATGATAGAGAGGTAGCTCACAAAAGATACCAGAGCCTTCAAACTAATGCTAATTATGAACTTTACATTTCTGCCCGAAATCGTGCCAAATCTATTCTCCGACTAACCAAAAATTCTTTCATTAATAGAAAATGTCAAAACCTTGCTTTCTCTAACTCTTCCCGTGACTTCTGGCATCTAACCAAAAACATCTCCTCCAACTTCACTTCTTCATCTTTCCCTCCACTCCTCAGTCCTGACGGCAACACTGCCGTCTCATCTATCTCTAAGGCTGAACTCTTCTCTCAAACTTTTTCTAAAAACTCCACTCTGGACGATTCTGGGCATATTCCACCTACTCATCCCCCCTCTGACTCCTTTATGCCTGTTATAAAGATTCTTCAAAATGATGTTTTCTATGCCCTCTCTGGCCTCAATCCTCAGAAGGCTTATGGACCTGATGGAGTGCCTCCTATTGTCCTTAAAAACTGTGCCTCCGTGCTGTCACCCTGCCTGGTCAAACTCTTTCGCCTCTGCCTGTCAACATCTACCTTTCCTTCTTGCTGGAAGTATGCCTTCATACAGCCTGTACCTAAGAAGGTGACCACTCCAATCCCTCAAACTACCGTCCTATTGCTTTACTTTCTTGTCTATCTAAAGCTTTTGAATCAATCCTTAACCGGAAGATTCAAAAGCACCTTTCCACTCTGACCTTCTATCTGATCGCCAGTATGGGTTCCGCAAGGCGTTCTACTGGTGATCTCCTAGCCTTCTTAACTGACTCTTGGTCATCCTCTCTTAGCCGTTTCGGTGAAACTTTTGCTATTGCGCTGGACATATCAAAAGCTTTTGATAGGGTCTGGCACAAATCTTTGCTTTCTAAACTACCCTCCTACGGTTTCTATCCTTCTCTCTGTACCTTTATCTCCAGTTTCCTTTCTGACCGTTCTATTTCTGCCGTGGTAGACGGTCACTGTTCTTCCCCTAAATCTATTAACAGTGGTGTCCCACAGGTTCTGTCCTATCTCCCACTCTTTTCTGTTGTTCATTGATGATCTTCTTTCCAAAACGAACTGTCCTATCCATTCCTACGCCGATGATTCCACTCTGCATTATTCAACTTCTTTTAATAGAAGACCCACCCTTCAGGAACTTAACGACTCAAGGCTGGAGGCTGCAGAACGCTTAGCCTCAGACCTTACTATTATTTCCGATTGGGGCAAGAAGAACCTGGTGTCCTTCAACGCCTCAAAAACACAGTTTCTCCACCTATCCACTTGACACAATCTTCCAAACAACTATCCCCTATTCTTTGAAAACACCCAGCTATCACCTTCCTCAACACTAAACATCCTCGGTCTATCCTTAACTCAAAATCTCAACTGGAAACTTCATATCTCATCTCTTACTAAATCAGCTTCCTCGAGGCTGGGCGTTCTGTACCGTCTCCGCCAGTTCTTCTCCCCTGCACAGTTGCTGTCCATATACAGGGGCCTTGTCCGCCCTCGTATGGAGTATGCATCTCGTGTGTGGGGGGGCTCCACTCACACAGCTCTTCTGGACAGAGTGGAGGCAAAGGCTCTTCGTCTCATCAGCTCTCCTCCTCATACTGATAGTCTTCTACCTCTTAAATTCCGCCGCAATGTTGCCTCTTTCTATCTTCTATCGATATTTCCACGCTGACTGCTCTTCTGAACTTGCTAACTGCATGCCTCCCCCTCCCATGGTCCCCGATGCACTCGACTTTCTACTCATGCTCATCCCTATACTGTCCAAACCCCTTATGCATGAGTTAACCAGCATCTTCACTCTTTCATCCCTCACGCTGGTAAACTCTGGAACAATCTTCCTTCATCTGTATTTCCTCCTGCCTACGACTTAAACTCTTTCAAGAGGAGGTATCAGGACACCTCTCCTACCGAAACTGACCTATCTTTCGGCCCCTCTTTGGATTCTTTTAGGAGCAGCAGTAGCAGGCTTTTTTATTAATATTTACTTTTTGTGCCCTTGAGCTGTCTCCTTTGCTGTAAAAAAAAATATATATATATATATATATATATATATATATATATATATATATATATATATATATATATATATATATATATATATATATATATATATATAAACACATTAAATAATGTAAATGCGTACATAAAATAACCTAAATTTGTATAAAACTATATACAAAAATACACAAAAATAATTTTAATTTGTATGAAAGAAATATACAAAATACACATAAAATTAGTTAAATTGTATTGAAAATACAAAATACACATCAAATAATGTAAATTTGAATGAAAATATATAAACAAATACACTTAAAATAACGTAAATTTGTATAAAATATATATATATGCAAGATTCACATTAAATAATGTAAATGTGTATAAAAAAATATATACAAAAAACAAATAAAATAATGTAAAATCGTATCAAAATAAATACACAGAACATCAATAAAATAATGTAAATTTCTATGAAAATAAAGATGCAAAATTCCCAAAAAAATATCGCATTTTTTTAAAAATATATATACCAAAATACACATAAAATATTTAAATTTGTATTGAAATAAATATACAAAATGCATATACAGTAAGGTAAATTTGTATTCAAAAGAGATATTAAAAAATACATATAAAAATGTAAATTTGTTTCAAAATATATATACGAATACACATAAAATATAGTAGATTTCTATAGAAATATATATACAAAATACATATGAAATTATGTAAATACGTATAAAAATATATATACAAAATACATATTAAATAATGTAAATTAGTGTCAATATTAAATAAACAAAATATCATGAAAAGAATGTTTATATGTATGAAAATAGATAATAGATAATAAATTTGTATAAAATATATATGCAAGATACACATTAAATAATATAAATATGTATAAAAAATTATATACAAGAAACAAATAGAATAATGTAAAATCGTATTAAAATAAATATACCGAATAGTAATAAAATAATATAAATTTGTATGAAAATAAGGATGCAAAATTCCCATAAAATAGCGCATTTCTTATAGAAATATATATACCAAAATACACATAAAATATTTAAATTTGTATTGAAATAAATATACAAAATGGACATACAATAAGGTAAATTTGTATTGAAAGAGATATGCAAAAATACATATAAAACAATGTAAATATGTTTCAAAATATATATACGAATACAAATAAAATAACGTAGATTTTTATAAAAATATATATACAAAATACACATAAAATTAAGTAAATACGTATAAAAAAATGTATATTGGTATTTTGTTTATTTATTTTGATACGAATTACATGATTATATGTGTATTTTTTATATATTTTTTTATACGTATTTACTTTATTTAATGTGTATTTTGTTTATATATTTTCATACAAATTTACGTTATTATATGTGTATTTGTATAAATATTTTGATCCAAATTTACTTTATTTCATGTATTTTGTATATATATTTCAATTCAAATTTAGCTTATTTTGTGTGTATTTTGTATATATTTTCATACAAATTTAATTGCTTTTGTGTACTTTTGTATATAGTTTTATATAAATTTACGTTATTTTATATGTATTTTGTATATTTATATTTATACAAATACACATTCTTTTATTGGTATTTTGTTTACTTATTTTGATACGAATTTACATTATTTTATGTGTATTTTGTATACGTTTTTTTATACGTATTTACTTCATTTTATGTGTATTTTGTATATATATTTTTATAGAAATCAACGTTATTTTATGTGTATTCGTATATATATTTTGAAACAAATTTACATTATTTCATATGTATTTTGCATATCTATTTCAATACAAATTTACCTTATTATATGTGTTTTTTGTATATTTATTTTAATACAAATTTAATTTTTTGATGTGTATTTTGGTATATATATTTTTATAAATAAAAAAATGCGTTATTTTATGGATATTTTGATTCTTTATTTTCATACAAATTTACATTATTTTATTAATATTCTGTGTATTTATTTTGATACGATTTTACATTATTCTATTTGTGTTTTGTACATATTTTTTTTATACAAATTTACGTTATTTTAAGTGTATTTGTTTATGTATTTTCATTCAAATTTACATTATTTTATGTGTATTTTGTGTATGTATTTCAATACAAATTTACCTAATTTTATGTGTATTTTGTATATTTATTTTCATAGAAATACACATTCCTTTATTGATATTTTGTTTATTTTTTTTGACGCGAATTTACATTATTTAATGTGTATTTTTTATATATATTTTTATACGTATTTACATCATTTCATATGTATTTTGTATAGTTTTAAACAAATTTATATTATTTAATGTGTATTTTGTATATATATATATATATATATATATATATATATATATATATATATATATATATATATATATATATATATATATATATATATATATATATATATATATATATATATATATATATATATATATATATATATATATATATATATATATATATATATATATATATATATATATATATATATATATATATATATATATATGTATTTTTTATACATTTTTTATACGTATTTACTTAATTTTATGTGTATTTTGTATATATATATTTTTATAGAAATCTACCTTATTTCATGTGTATTCGTATATATATTTTGAAACAAATTTACATTGTTTATATGTATTTTGCATATCTATTTTTGTGTATTCTGTATTTATTTTTGTTATACATAGAATAATGTAAATCGTATCAAAATAAGTACACAGAATATCAATAAAATAATTTAAATTTGTATGAAAATAAAGATGCAGAATACAAATAAAATAAAGCATATTTTTTTTTAAATACATATACAAAAATACACATAGAATAATTAAATTTGTATTAAAATTAATATACAAAATGCACATACAATAAGGTAAATTTGTATTGAGAAATACACATAAAACAGTGTAAATTTGTTTCAAAATATATATACGAATACACATAAAATAACGTTGATTTCTACAATAAATATATATACAAAATACACATGATATTATGTAAATACATATTAAAATATATATACAAAATAAACATTAAATACTGTAAATTCGCGTCAAAATAAATAAACGAAATATAAATAAAGAATGTGTATTTGTATGAAAATAGATATACAAAAAACACATAAAATAACCTAAATTTGTATCAAACTATATACAAAAATGCACAAAAATATTTTAAATTTGTATGAAAATAAATATACCAAATACACATAAAATTAGTTAAATTTGTATTGAAATACATATACAAAATACACATAAAATAATGTAAATTTGAATGAAAAGACATAAACAAATACACTTAAAATAACGTAAATTTGTATAAAAAAATATATACAAAACACAAATAGAATAATGTAAAATCGTATCAAAATAAATACACAGAATATTAATAAAATAATGTAAATTTGTATGAAAATAAAGAGGCAAAATACCCATAAAATAACGCATTTTTTTTATTTATAAAAATATATATACCAAAATACACATAAAAAAATTAAATTTATATTAAAGTAAATATATAAAAAACACATACAATAAGGTAAATTTGTATTGAAATAGATATGCAAAATACATATAAAACAATGTAAATTTGTTTCAAAATATATATACGAATACACATAAAATAACGTAGATTTCTATAAAAATATATATACAAAATTCACATAAAATTAAGTAAATACGTATAAAAAAATGTATACAAAATACACATAAAATAATGTAAATTCGTATCAAAATAAATAAAAAAATACCAATAAAAGAATGTGTATTTGTATAAATATAAATATACAAAATACACATAAAATAACGTAAATTTATATAAAACTATATACAAAAATACACAGAAGTAATTTAATTTGTATGAAAATAGATATACAAAATAAGGTAAATTCGTTTCAAACTCAATAAACAAAATTCAGATAAAAGAACGTATATTTGCAGTAAAAATAAATATACAAAATACACATAAGATAACGAAAGTTTGTATGAAAATTTATAAAAAAATAAACAAAAATAACTTCAATTTGTATGAAAATAAATATACAAAATACACATGTATTTTGTATATCTATTTTCACACAAATTTAATTAGTTTTGTATTTTTACATATAGTTTATATAAATTTACGTTATTTTATTTGTATTTTGTATATTATATTACAATACACATTCTTTTATTAGTATTTTCTTTATTTATTTTCATACCAGTTTACATTATTTTATGTGTATTTTGTATACCTTTTTTTATACGTATTTACTTCATTTTATGTGTGTTTTGTATATTTATTTTCATAGAAAACTACGTTATTTTATGTGTATTCGTATATATATTTTGAAAAAAATTTACATGGATTTGTATGTATTTTGCATATCTATTTCAATACAAATTTACCTTATTGTATGTGCATTTTGTATATTTATTTTAATACAAATTCAAATATTTTATGTGTGTCTTGGTATATATATTTTTAAAAAAATGCGTTATTTTATGGGTATTTTGCATCTTAATTTTCATACAAATTTACATTATTTTATTAATATTCTGTGTATTTATTTTGATACGATTTTATATTATTCTATTTGTGTTTTGTATATATTTTTTTATACATATTTACATTATTTAATGTGTATTTTTTATATATATTTAATACAAATTTACGTTATTTTAAGTGTATTTGTTTATATATATTCATTGAAATTTACATTATTTTATGGGTATATTGTATATCTATTTTCATACAAATACACATTCTTTTATTGATATTTTGTTTATTTTCTTTGATGAGACTTTACATTATTTAATTTTTATTTTATATATATATATATATATATATATATATATATATATATATATATATATATATATATATATATATATATATATATATATATATATATATATATATATATATATATATATATATATATATATATTTTTTTATACGTATTTACATCATTTGATGTGTATTTTGTATATATATTTCTATAGAAATCTACGTTGACTTATGAGTATTCGTATATAGATTTTGAAATAAATTTACACTGTTTTATGTGTATTTTGCATATTTTTTCAATACAAATCTACCTTATTGTATATGCATTTTGTATATTAATTTTAATACAAATTTAATTATGCTGTATGTATTTTTGTATATGTATTTTTATAAAAATATGCTTTATTTTATGGGTATTTTGCATTTTTTTTTTCATACAAGTTTACATTATTTTATTTATATTCTGTTTTTTTTTTTTTAAACAATTTTACATTATTCTATTTGTATTTTGTATATCTATTTTTATACGTATTTACTTAATTTTATGTGTATTTTGTATATATATTTCTATAGAAATCTAAGTTATTTTATGTGTATTCGTATATATATATTTTGAAACAAATTTACATTGTTTTATATGTATTTTTGCATATCTCTTTCAATACAAGTTTACCTTATTGTATGTGCATTTTGTATATTTATTTCAATACAAATTTAAATATTTTATGTGTATTTTGGTATATATATTTTTATAAGAAATGCGCTATTAAATGGGAATTTTGCATCTTTATTTTCATACAAATTTACATTATTTTATTAATATTCGGTGTATTTATTTTGATACGATTTCACATTATTCTATTTGTTTTTTGTATATATATTTTTTATACATATTTACATTATTTAATGTGTATCTTGCATATATATTTCACACAAATTTATTACCTATTATTTATTTTCATACAAATACACATTCTTTTCATGATATTTTGTTTATTTATTTTGACACGAATTTACCTAGATATGTATTTTGTATATATATTTTTATACGTATTTACATAATTTCATGGGTATTTTGTATATATATTTCTATAGAAATCTACCTTATTTTATGTGTATTCGTATATATATTTTGAAACAAATTTACTTTGTTTTATATGTATTTTTGAATATCTCTTTCAATATTTATTTACCTTACTGTATATGCATTTTGTATATTTATTTCAATACAAATTTAAATATTTTTTGTGTATTTGGGTATATATATTTTTATAAAAAATGCGTTATTTTATGGGATTTTTGCATCTTTCTTTTCATACAAATTTACATTATTTTATTGATATTCTGTGTATTTATATTGATAGGATTTTACATTATTCTATTTCTTTTTTGTATATATTTTTTTTATACACATTTACATTATTTAATGTGTATCTTGCATATATATTTTATACAAATTTACGTTATTTTAAGTGTATTTGTTTATATATTTTCATTCAAATTTACATTATTTTATGTGTATTTTGTATATGTATTTCAATACATATTTACCTAATTTTATGAGTATTTTGTATATTTTTTTAGAAATTTACGTTATTTTATGTGTATTTGTATATGTTTTCTCCTACAAATTTACATTATTTTATTGCTATTTTGTTTATTTATTTTGATACGAATGAAAATAGATATACAAAATATACATAAACTAAATTTGTATTGAAATATATATACAAAATACATAAAATAATGTAAATTTGTATCAAAAAATTTTAACAGATGCGCATAAAATAACGTAAATTTATTTTAACATATACAAAATACACATTAAATAATGTAAATAACTATAAAAAAATATATACAAAACACAAATACAATAATGTAAAATCGTATCAAAATAAATACACAGAATATTAATAAAACAAAGTAAATTTATATGAAAATAAAGATGCAAAATACCAAATAAATAACGCATTTTTTTATAAAAATATATATACCAAAATACACATGAAAAAATTTATTTGTATTAAAATAAATATACAAAATACACATACAATAAGGTAAATCTGTATTGAAATAGATATGCAAAATACATATAAAACAATGTAAATTTGTTTCAAAATATATATACGAATACACATAAAATAACGTAGATTTCAATAAAAATATATACAAAATACACATAAAATAATGTAAAATCGTATCAAAATAAATAAACAAAATACCAATAAAAGAATGTGTATTTGTATAAATATAAATATACAAAATACACATAGAATATCGTAAATTTGTATAAAACTATATACAAAAATACACAGAAGTAATTAAATTCGTATGAAAATAGATATACAAAATACGGATAAAATAAGCTAAATTTGAATTGAAATGTATATACAAAATACATAAAATAATGTAAATTTGTATCAAAATATTTATAAAAATACATATAATAACGTAAATTTGTTTAAAAATATATAAACAAAATACCGATTAAGTAATGTAAATACGTATAAAAAATATCTACAAAATACACATATAATCATGTAATTCGTATCAAACTAAATAAACAAAATATCAATAAAATAATATAAATTTGTATGAGAAAACATATACAAATACATATAAAATAACGCTAATTTCTATAAAAATATATGTCCAAAAATGAACGTAAAATAAAGTAACTTTGGACAAAAATATATATACAAAACACACATTAAATAATGTAAATGCGTACATAAAATAACTTAAATTTGTATAAAACTATATACAAAAATACACAAAAATAATTTAAATTTGTATGAAAAGGAATACACAAAATACACATAAAATTATGTTAATTTGTATTGAAATACATATACAAAATACACATAAAATAATGTAAATTTGAAAGAAAATATATAAACAAATACACATATAATAACGTAAATTTGTATGAAATATATATTCAAAATACACATTAAATAATGTAAATATGTATAAAAATATATATACAAAACACAAATAGAATAATGTAAAATCGTATCAAAATATATACACAGAATATTAATAAAATAATGTAAATTTGTATGAAAATTAAGATGCAAAAAAACCTATAAAATAACGCATTTTTTTTTAAATTATTGATACCAAAATATATATAAAATATTTGAATTTGTATTAAAATAAATATACAAAATGCACATACAATAAGGTAGATTTGTATTGAAATAGATATGCAAAATACATATAAAATAATGTAAATTTGTTTCAAAATATATATACGAATACACATAAAATAAGTAGATTTCTATAAAAATACATATACAAAATACACATAATATTAAGTAAATACGAATAAAAAAATGTATACAAAATACACATAAAATAATGTAAGTTCGTATTAATGTAAATAAACAATATACCAATAAAAGAATGTATATTTGTATAAATATAAATATACAAAATGCACATAAAATAACGTAAAATTATAAAAAACTATATACATAAAATAACGCAAATTTCTATAAAAATATATGTACAAAAATGAACTTAAAATAAATTTGCATAAAAATATATTTACAAAACACACTTTAGATAATGTAAATGAGTATAAAAATATGTATACAAAATACCTACGAAATAATCTAAATTCGTATCGAATTAAATTAAGAAAATACCAATAAAATAATGTAATATTGGATGAAAATATATATACAAAATACATATAAAATAACCTAAATACAAATACAAATATACACATAAAATAATTGAAAATTGAATGAAATAAATATACAAAATAAACATAAAATAAGGTAACCTAAAGATAACCTAAGATAACCTAAATACAAATACAAAAAAACACATTAAATAATTTAAAATTGAATGAAATAAATATACAAAATAAACATTAAATAAGGTAAATTTGTAATAAAATATATGTAAGAATACACATAAAATAATATAAATTTGTGTGAAAATATATATGCAAATACACATAAAATAACATGAATTTGTATAAAATTTGTTTCAAAATATATACGAATACACAATAAAATAACGTAAATATTTATGAAAATGTATATATAAAATACACATAAAATATTTTAAATACGTCGAAAAATATATATACAAAATACACATAAAATAATGTAAATTCGTAAAAAATTAAATACACAAAATTCCAATAAAAAAATGTATATTTGTAGGAAAATATATATACAAAAAACAAATAAAATAAATAAAATTTGTATAAAAATATATACAAAAATACACAAAAATAATTTAAATTTGTTTGAAAATAAATATGCAAATACACATAAAGTTTAGGCAAATTTGTATTGAAATACATATACAAAACTCACATAAAATAATGTAAATTTGTATGAAAATATATCAACAAATACATATAAAATAACGTAAATTTGGATAAAATATATATACAAAATATACATTAAATATTTTAAATATGTATAAAAATATATTATATTATATATAATTTTATTGATATTTGCGTTATTTATGTGTATTATGTATATGTTTTCTCATAAAAATTTATATTATTTTATTGGTACTTTGTCTATTTATTTTGATACGAATTACATGATTATTTGTGTATTTTGTACATTTTTTATACGTATTTACATTATTTAATGTGTATTTTGTTTATATATTTTTATACAAATTTACGTTATTATATGTGTATTTGTATAAGTATTTTGATACAAATTTACTTTATTTTATGTATTTTGTATTTATATTTCAATTCAAATCTAGCTTATTTTATGTGTATTTTGTATATCTATTTATTTTAATACAAAATCAAATATTTTATGTTTTTTCGTATATATATTTTTTTATAAAAAATGCGTTATTTTATAGGTATTTTGCATCTTAATTTTCACACAAATTTACATTATTTTATTAATATTTTCTGTATTTATATTGATACGATTTTACAATATTTTATTTGTGTTTTGTATATATTTTTTTATACATATTTACATTATTTAATGTGTTTTTTGTATATATATTTGATACTAGAATGATTGTTTATTTTTCACTACCATTTCTCCTCGCCAACACTTAGATATATAGATAGGTTTATAATTAATACAATAGGCTGACACATTGTTTTCAAAGGGTGAGAGAGAGAGAGAGAGAGAGAGAGAGAGAGAGAGAGAATGAATGAATGCGGTGCTACGCTCCCCGAGGCCACGCCTGTCCGCTTTGCTGCATGGTGACGGAAGTGTGTTCACACTATCCAACACTGACAGGCTCCGGGCCGGGCCGTACCGGCGCGGACCTGCAAAATATTCTCGCCGACAATCCCGACCGGCAAGTGGTGGTGACGGTCCGCGCCGGGGACGTGCAGGTCCGTAGCGGTGTGAACACAACACTGGGTTTCCCATTGAAGAAATTTTGTCGTCCGGAACGGTGCGGTACGGACCGGTCATTTTACGTATGGTGTGAGTCAGCCTTTGCCGACCCGAGATGACCCACAAACTACTTCAGCTAATTCTTTTTTCTTCTTTTTGTCTTCTTTTCCTTCTCTTTTCCATCTTGTTTTTTTTCTTTATTATTTCACTTTACTCCTTCCTTTAAACAACTTCTCTTTTCTAAACTTTCATCAATCCATTTACTTTTTTTTATTTTTAACTTTTTTTCAACTTTTTCTTCATCGTTTAACTTTCTATTTTCATCCATTTTCTTCACTTTACTGTTTCAACAACTTCACTTTTCTTCTGTCAATCAACTTATCTAACATTATCTCAACCCATTTATTTTTTGTCCTCATTTTTTTTTTTCTTTTTTTCATAATTTCTCTACTATGTATTTTTCCTTCTTTTTCCTACCTGACTGTGCTCATCCTGAACAGCTTCGCTTCTCCTCCTTCGGATACTTCATCAAATGTTTCCTCATCGCATTACTTTTTTCCCCTGCTCTTTGTTTTTTTTCCTTTTTATTTATTTAACCAGTTTTTCCACAACGAGACAACTCGTTCATTAACTTTTTTCTCCTAACTGTTCTTCCTATTTTTAGTCCCTCCTTTCCCTCATCTTCATTTAATTAACGTTTTTCTGATGGTTAAACCTCCTAACTTATCCCCTGAGCTCTTTTCATTAGATTATCTACCATATCATTTTGTCGTGTATTTTTAAACCCATGTCGTCATTACAAATTAACCATCCCGCGCCCTCCTTACCATAATCATTTTAATTCAATCCTTCGTGTTGAGCATCATAAAGTACGGATTAAAGATATGGGGAAATAGTGGAGGATGCCATATCCAGCAGGTGCAAAAAAAACTAAATTTTGCAGCCAAAGTTGCGCTTGGTGGCAATAAATTTGACCATGCAACACCATATATAGGGGAGCTAAGGTGGCTGAAGATATGTGATATGTACAAGTACGAGTCGGGAATCACTGTGAATAATGTAATGAGTTAAAGATTGCCGGGTTGGTTGTTTTCGCTCCCTAAGGTGAGTGAGACTCACGATGTCAACACAAGACATCAACACCAACTACTTGTTCCCAAAACTAGAACTTGTATAGGAGACAGGTATCTACTGGTAGCTGGACCTAAACAGCCTACCTGATCACGTGAGGGACGCCAAATATATTTTTTTTTATTTTTTAACGAACAGACTTTCTCCAAGTCGTGACTACACTCATGTATATGATATTTTTTTATGTTATTATACGTTTTATGACAACATTCTTGTATATGGCTATTATATTATCATACGACAACGTGCACGCACATTGCTATTTTATTAGTATTATATCATTTTATTCTTGTTTACGGAAAACCTTATGTCTTATATTTTCAAGATCTAGGTTTTATATTGCATCGTTTACTATCATCTTATTTCCTATTTTATCTGTATATCTTAACTTGATAAATTATAAGGTCCTAGTATAGAAACCCCAGTATGTTTTTTCGCTCTGTACTAGGACGTTTTCGTCACAATGTATGCCAGTAATAGCCAGGGCCGTAGCAAGAAGTAGTGAGCCCCCCCAAAAAAAGAAAAACTACTGTGGGGCCCCATACAGACAACCGAGTTTTACATTTTTTTTCAGTAATAGTAAGGAGTACAGCTATTAAAAACAACGAAAGATGATGTTATATATTTAAGTGGCGCTGAGCCGGGCACAACATGGGGGCACGACTGATAAGCAGGCCTATCAGAGTACAAAAATAATGTTTCTCTTAACAAAGTATGATAATTTAAATGCAAAACGATCATTAAAAGGCTTTTTTCGAGCTTTGTGGTTTGCAAACTTATTAACCAAAGCATCAAAATCACGAGATCTAGCAACATCATGTTCAATTAAGATGATTCCTAGAGCAGAGAGCCTCTCATCTGACATTGTTGACCGCAAAATATTTTTTTTTATTATTTTCTTTCTATTAAAGCTTCTCTCTGCACTTGCAACAGTAACTGGAGTTGTTAACATAGCTCTCAACACAATTCCAGTGTTTGGGTATATTTCCTGAAGATTATTACTACAAATATATGTTAAGAAATCTTTAGCAGTAGCAAGAGTTTTTTTCTCTACTGACAACAGCAATGAAATGTCTCAACTCCATTTCCAGTTCAGGTGCATCAATGTCTCCCATTATTTCCTCATAGTTCTTGTATCGAGTGTGAAGCTTGTTTTCGTCAATACACTGCTTGAATTGCTTCGTATTGTACAAAAAGCCAAACAGGTTATGCCACTCCATAAGCTGACTAACTCCCGAGGTGACGGATGATATAACCTCATCTACTACAACAAAGAAGAACTGACATTTTTAAATTTTTTTTTATCCTCAGATAAGATACTTTCATTGCGACACATAGTCAAACATGCTTTTTTTTCTTCGTGTACGCGTCTGCGGAAATACTTTTGCTACATCCACCTGCTCAGCTATTTCCGATGCATTAAGAACAGCTGTATTATACCCTGTATTGCGATACTGTTCAAAGAATGCCATAGTAGTAGTCACCCCTGCCTGCAACACACCAATTGTTATGTCTGATGACTGAATAAACTTGCTGGTCTTATTGATATGAAATAAAATGTCATACCATATGCAAATTGCTGATAGAAATGGCCATTAGCTCAATATGTCCAAGAGTGCACCTGCTCCTGTGGCCACGCCATCTTTTTTCTCGAGAGCATATTCTCTCAGCACTGATAAGGCGTTGTTAATTTCCTTCATATGATATCGGAGTGGTTTAACAGCTTCAGTTCGTGACTCCCACCTGTTATATGATGGACCTTTAGCTATAATAGGCAAACATTCTTCAAGAATAGCCCATCGAGATGTAGATGAGCTAAATATCACAAACATTCTGTTGATGATGCCCAAAAAATCAATGGCATAATTTAAGGATTTCGCTGCATCTACAATCACCAAATTCCAGGTATGAGCCACGCAGTACATACAAAGCACGTTGATTCGGTTCTAATGTACGTGCTTGTACTCCTTTATTAACAAAATAAAAAAAATATGAACGTTGGAGTCTGCAAGAGGCCGGTTGGCCTATACAAGGCAGCTCCTTTGAGACTAAGCTCCCGTGTATCTAACCCCACCTAATATCGCTGTCCATTAATTTATCTAATCTATTTTTGAATGTGACAATTGTATTGGCACTCACCACATGACTGCTAAGCCTATTCCACTCATCCACAACCCTGTTAGTAAACCAATTTTTGCCTATGTCCTTGTTGAATCTGAATTTATCCAGTTTAAACCCATTACTTCGTGTCCTACCCGGTTCTCTTAATAAAAAAAAACTTATGAATATCTCCCTTATTAAAGCCCTTCATCCATTTATAAACCTCGATCATGTCTCCACGCACCCTTCGCCTTTCTAGAGAATGCAAGTTTAACTGTTTGAGTCTTTCCTCGTATGGCAAGTTTCTCAACCCTTGAATCATCTTAGTCATCCTCCTCTGCACTAATTCTAACATTTCGATATCAATTCTATAGTAAGGTAACCAGAACTGAGCCGCATAATCAAGATGGGGTCTAACTAATGCTAAATATAGTTTGAAGAAGACTTCAGCGCTGCTGTTGCTTACGCTCCTTGAAATAAATCCGAGTACCTTATTTGCTCGATTTCTAGCTTGAATGCATTGTGCCCTTGGACGGAGATCAGAACTCACTAAGACCCCTAAATCTCTCCCGCACCCAGACCTGCTTATGAGTGTCATTTAAGCAATAGTTGTGAGAGGGGTTGCTCCTACCTACACTCAGAATACTGCACTTCCCTACATTGAACTCCATCTGCCATTTATCCGCCCAGTCATACAATCTGTTTAGTTCATCCTGGAGAATACTGGTGTCCTGATCCGACTCTATTACTCTACCGGTCTTGGTATTACCTGCAAACTTACTGACATCAATACTAATTCCTGTATATAAGTCATTGATATAAATAATAAACAAAAGTGGACCTAATACCGAACCTTGTGGGACCCCACTCATAACACATCCCCAGTCAGATCTTTTACCATTGATCTGCACTCTTTGCTTCCTATTGCTAAGCCACGCCTTGACCCAGTTCAAAACTTTACCCTCTACTCCGTGAGCCTGTAATTTAAGCAACAGTCGTTGGTGAGGAGCTTTGTCAAACGCTTTACTAAAATCAAGATAGATTACATCATAATTTTCATCTCTGTCTACCGCCTCAAATACTTTATTGTAGAAGGACAAGATATTGGTGAGGCATGATCTACCTTTCGTGAACCCATGCTGCGAGTCGTGAATTAAGCTAAGTTTCGCTAGATGCTCCCGAATGATCCTGGCTATTATGGACTCCAGCATCTTGCCTATAACCGATGTTAAGCTAATTGGGCGATAGTTTGAAGCAGCTGACCCGTCCCCCTTTTTTGAAAATCGGCGTCACATTAGCTATTTTCCATAGGCTGGGCACATAACCAGTATTTACCGACATCTTAAAGATGTCGGTTAATGGGTCACTGAGTACAACAGCTAATTCCCTTAATACCCTCGGAAATATCCCGTCAGGACCAAGCGACCTATTCTTATTAAGCTTATCTATCTCATCCTGAACTATTTGTCTTGTAATGATTATATTCCTCAATTTATCGCCATCCCCGCCCTCGTACACTTGAACCCTTTCCGGAATAGTCGTTCGATCTTCTTGTGTGAATACTGAAACGAAGTAGTAGTTCAACAATGTGCTCATATTTTCGTAATTTTCTACTAGCTCCCCTGTGTTTGTTTTCAGCGGCCCAATTTTCTCCCGTGTTTTTGTTCAATACATCTGAAAGAAGCCCTTAGGATTACTTTTCGCCTCATTTGCTACTTTGATCTCATAATTCATTTTTGCTATCCTGGTGTTCTTCTTCACTAATCTAGATAGTTCGACATACCGGCCCCTGAGATGTGTTTCACCATTCTTTATTTTCTGATAAATTCCCTTTTTTTACCCAATCTCGTGTTTTAGTCCACGAGTCATCCACTTAGGGTCATTGTTTTCTTTTCTAAGTGTTCGTTGTGGTATATGCTGTCCTTGACCCTCTAATATTACTCTATTTAAATTATTGTAAGACATTTCTACTTGGTTCTCCTGGTTCTCCAACCCACAGTTCTGGACCTAATGAATCCCTAGATTATCCCAGTTTACCCCTTCAAGATGTCTTCGAGGCCCATCGTAATTTCCTCTTCTAATATCTGGCACTAACACTGGGTTTGGTTCGCCTCCTACCGCCCAGTTTAAGCTAAAACGAACCGTTCTGTGTGTGTGTGTGTGTGTATATATATATATATATATATATATATATATATATATATATATATATATATATATATATATATATATATATATATATATATATATATATATATATATATATATATATATATATATATATATATATATATATATATATATATATATATATATATATATATATATATATATATATATATATATATATATATATATATATATATATATATATATATATATATATATATATATATATATATATATATATATATATATATATATATATATATATATATATATATATATATATATATATATATATATATATATATATATATATGTATATATATATATATATATATATATATATATATATATATATATATATATATATATATATATATATATATATATATATATAGGGATACATCGGGGACGCGTCGCCTAATCCACCCACGACGCGCTATGCCTGGGGTCCTCGGACGAGTCCCCAAGCAGGCCGAACTGGTAGCGTACTGGACCCACATTCGCCGCGTGATGGACGACGAGGGTTCGAATCCTTACGCTACCACCTCGGATTTTTCAGTCACCGCCGAGTGGCTTAAAACTACCCACATGCTGTCCTGAAGACCACCCATCAACCCGGACTCTAGAGGAAGCCGTCCAAGCGAATCAAGAACGAGTTCCGGGGGGCAGCATGAGCCAATACAAGATGACGCCACTATAAACACTCGCCTGCGCCAGAACGGGCTGGGCCGACCATCAGGCCCCACCGCGAAGACTTGGGCCGACCATCAGGCCCCACCGGGAAGAAGCCTACCGGCGCAAGAGGCTGCAACGTAGAAAAAAGAAAAAAAAACCCGAGTACCTCCCGGCAGGATCTGTCGACTTGCTCAAGCCACGAACTCCGTAGGCATCCCCTTGGCTTCCCCCACGTGCTCGTATAGCCGGAGTTGGCGTTGACGGACTATGCAGGTAATATATGTCGAATCAGTCTCATGGAGTAGTCGCCGGTTTGACACAAAGTCATTTCAGTGATACCCCATGATTCTGCGTAGACACTCTTTATTAAAGACATCAATCCGCGTCTACAGGTCCCCGTTTAGTGTCCATGTCCCACAACCATAGAAGAAGACAGGGAGCACAAGGGACTTGAAGATCCGAATCTCTGCTCTTTTGCATAGGTATCGACAACGCCATATACTCGTGCTGAGCGAGTCCATTACACCTTGGGCCAGACCAATCCGCCGTAAGACTTCCTGGCAAGACTGACCGTTGTTATGAACTACGCTACCAAGATACGTGAAACTTTCCGAGATCTCAACGTCCTCGCCACACGCATGAACAGACTGTACTGTGTTTTCCAACAAGCCACAAAACATCAGTACCTTGGTCTTGGCCCAGGAGACCTGGAGTCCCAAAGGCTTCACCTCCTCGTTCAGTGCCTCGAGAGTCATCACCAAAACCTTCAGCAACTCCGCCAGGATTAATGCATCATCAGCAAAAACAAGGTCAGTGACCCTGGTATTGCCAATGGATGCTTCGTAATGACTCCGGTCCACAACTCTGCCCAGTACCCAGTCCATACAATTGTTGAAAAAAGATTGGTCAAGGACAGCCCCGCCTCACTCCCGCATTCACGGGAAAGAAGCTGGACAAGACCCCCCCCCCACCCCCAAACCCCACAAACACACACACACACTTCACAGCACTCTCTGTCCTAGAATACAGGCCAGTCAGCAGACCAATAGTCCTCGCAAGAATCCCACGGAGTCGCAGAAGATACCAGAGTGCTTCACGATGCACTGAATCAATCGCCTTCTTGAGATCGACATAGGCTGCACGCATCCCCTGTCGAAACTCACCTCGGCGCTCCACCAGTACGCGATGTGCTAGGATACGATCAGTTATTGACTTACCAGGCGTGAACCCAGACTGTTCGGGTCTCTACAGCTTCAGCAGCTACCTGCGAATTCGCATCAGTAATAGGTGGGGAGGCACCTTGCCTGGCACACTGAGCAGTGTAATACCACGGTAGTTGTTGCAGTCCTGGCGGTCCCCTTTCCCTTTCCAGATAGGGACGATCAACCCCCTCTTCCAGTCATGAGGAATGGTACCGGACTGTCTTACGGCAGTCAAGACCGCATGCAACCCATGGAACATGGCCTCACCTCCAGCTTTGAGCAGCTCCGCGCTGATGTTACAGGCACCAAGTGCCTTCCCACCCCTCAACTTGGCCACAGCCTCCCTGACCTCACCCAGAGAGGGTGGGCTTTCGTCAATGGGTGGGTCACCATTCACCACTTGCAACCCAACAAGGAAGTTGCGTACGTGGAGGGTCCGCCAAAAAAAAAAAAAAAAATATATATATATATATATATATATATATATATATATATATATATATATATATATATATATATATATATATATATATATATATATATATATATATATATATATATATATATATATATATATATATATATATATATATATATATATATATATATATATATATATATATATATATATATATATATATATATATATATATATATATATATATATATATATATATATATATATATATATATATATATATATATATATATATATATATATATATATATATATCTATATATATATATATATATATATATATATATATATATATATATATATATATATAGAAAACTGGTTAATAGAGGCAATGATTTTTACCACTTTTTCACAAATTTCTTAGTATTAGCGCACGCTCTCGATAAGCTAATACCAGATATTCCAACAACAGTGTGAGTGTGTGTGTGTGTGTGTGTGTGTGTGTGTGTGTGTGTGTGTGTGTGTGTGTGTGTGTGTGTGTGTGTGTGTGTGTGTGTGTGTGTGTGTGTGTGTGTGTGTGTGTGTGTGTGTGTGCGTGCGTGCATGCATGCGTGCGTGCGTGCGTGCGTGCGTGTGTGTGTGTGTGTGTGTGTGTGTGTGTGTGTGTGTGTGTGTGTGTGTGTGTGTGTGTGTGTGTGTGTGTGTGTGTGTGTGTGTGTGTGTGTGTGTGTGTGTGTGTGTGTGTGTGCGTGCATGAGAGAGTGTGTGCCTTCCTCCTTGCCTGCGTGCGTACGTGAGTGCTTGCTTGTGTGTGTGTGTGTGTGTGTGTGTGTGTGTGTGTGTGTGTGTGTGTGTGTTTACGTGCGTGCGTGCGTGAGTGCGTGCGTGCGTGTTTGCCTGCCTGCCTGCGTGCGTGCGTGCGTGCAGCGTGCGTTCGTGCTTGCGTGTATGTGTGTGTGTGTGTGTGTGCGTGCGTGCGTGCGTGCGTGCGTGCATGTGTGTGTACATGCGTGCGTGCATGCGTGCGTGCGTGCGTGTGTTCGTGCATGCGACAGCCGTCCAGATCTAGACTCCAATTTTTTTTCCGCCTCAACTCCAAGCTAAACCGAGCTGAACAAAACTAACCGTCGAAAACCGAGGTCTGGCTCTAAATCGCCACACACATACGGCATGGTGAGACAGAGACATGGCTCCCCCACACACCACCCCCCTCCTCGTGCTGACGAGGGAGCGCATCGACACGCTTTTGGCCGAGCACAAGCAGGTGCTGGGACGCGGCGCCTCGTGCACAGTGTACTTGGTGGAGGTTGGCGTCGCCCTGTGCTGCCTCAAGGTGGCAAGGGAGTAGCGCCTCGCCGCCATGTTCCGCAGGGAGTTTGACATCCTACTGGACCTGGACGGCGCGGCGGGCGCCCCCAATGCCTTGGGCACCAGCTTTGGGTTCCCCGCCATGCTCACCACCTTCCGCGGCCAGAACACCTTCTGCGACCTGCACAACCTTGCTCCCCGCGACACTGACAAACTGGCGGTCTTCGTGGCGCTGGCACGGGACGTGCGGCAGCCCTACGCCCAAGGCTACGCTCACAATGACATCATGACCGACAACGTGGTGCTGCACCAAGGCGCCGACGGCCGCCTGCAGGTGTCCCTCATTGACTACGGCCTGGCCAAGACATTCGGCACAGTACTCCGCATCGCGCGCACGCACACGCACCGGACGCCCTGTATGGCCCCGGAGCTGCGGCGCGGCGCGCCCTGCTCGCCCCCCGTGGACGTGTTCTCCCTCGGCTACGTCCTGAGGCGCGTCCTGGCCTGCGTGTGGCACACACGCGCTACCCCGGCCTGGAGGTGCTGGCCGACAGCGCCATGGCAGCAGACCCGGTCAGGATGTACGCGGGCGAGACATCCAGGAAGGCGCCCCTTGTCCGGCGTGTTCGCAAGGCCTTCTCCTGCCTCTTCCCGCCATTACTAAGGAGGAAGACAAGTCAGGATTTCCTTTCCTAACGGATGAATGATTTTACCAATCCAGTTCTTTCCTTTGGAGGCAGTTACTCCACACCCACTAGTGGCTGAAGAATGCACACCCATAAGGAGGAAGACAAGTCAGGATTTCCTTTCCTAACGGATGAATGGTTTTACTTGTCCAGTTCTTTCCTTTTGAGGCATTTACTCTACACCTACCAAGGGCTGATTAAGCCACTCCCATAATTTATAACTTAGGAAGAAGACAAGTCAGGATTTCCTTTCCTAACAAATGAGGAGTTTTACCTGTCCAGTTCTTCCCTTTGGCGGCAGTTACTCCACACCCACCAAGGAACACACTCCTTAGTGGATTTAACTTTATATTTTATCATCTACTTATCCATCTATCTCTATTTTTATTTTGTACCCATTTATCAACTTGGCTATCTTTTATCTGTGTACTTCTCTCTCTCTCTCTCTCTCTCTCTCTCTCTCTCTCTCTCTCTCTCTCTCTCTCTCTCTCTCTCTCTCTCTCTCTCTCTCTCTCTCTCTCTCTCTCTCTCTCTCTCTCTCTCTCTCTCTCTCTCTCTCTCTCTCTCTCTCTCTCTCTCTCTCTCTCTCTCTCTCTCTCTCTCTCTCTCTCTCTCTCTCTCTCTCTCTCTCTCTCTCTCTCTCTCTCTCTCTCTCTCTCTCTCTCTCTCTCTCTCTCTCTCTCTCTCTCTCTCTCTCTCTCTCTCTCGCTATCTCTCTCTCTGTCTCTCTCTCTCTCTCTCTCTCTCTCTCTCTCTCTCTCTCTCTCTCTCTCTCTCTCTCTCTCTCTCTCTCTCTCTCTCTCTCTCTCTCTCTCTCTCTCTCTCTCTGGTCATGCTACATGTACTCCTTCCCTTTCAATCCCTCTCTAAACGCTTTTATCCAATGTAATTTCAGAAGTTTGCGAAAACACACACACACACACACACACACACACACACACACACACACACACAACACATACGATAAAAAACGGCATATGAAGACAAAAAAACAGATGGTATGAAATTAAACAGGATGAGGAAAACTGAATGCAATTATGTGTGTGTGTGTATGTGTGTGTGTGTGTGTGTGTGTGTGTGTGTGTGTGTGTGTGTGTGTGTGTGTGTGTGTGTGTGTGTGTGCGTGTGCGAGTGAGTGAGAGAGAGACAGAGACAGCAACAAAGACAATAACAACAACAAGGACACACCAAACACTAGAACAACGTCACGCTCCAGTTCTCTACATAGTCAGCTTAATTTAACGGGCCATACTTCGCCGCCGCTGTGTGTCTCCAGCGAGGAAAGTCCTGGCGCGGCGGAGTTCCCGGAGACTGAAAGGCCACGCAAGATTAGTCACTTGTTTGGCTCTTAATTCTGTTCCTCCGCCTCTCGTGTTCTTTCTGTGCGACTCAGGAGTAAGTTAAGTTCAGCTTCTCTTTATCTCGGCTTGCATGTTGAGATTACGAGAGAGAGAAAGATTTACATATATTTACATAGAAAATCAGACCACACAGACCCCATGGTCCAGACTAGGTGGTCTGTCCTTAAACCTAAGTGATTTTACATTAATCAGATGGCTCCAAAACGTTGCTTTTCTACTCTAGTTAATATTAAGTTCAAGGAAGTGACGGTCGAGCTTGTTTTTAAACGAGTCAATCGTGTTACACTGGACCACTGATGGTGGGAGCTTATTCCATTCTCGCACTACAACGTTGGTGAAGAAAAATTTGGTGCAGTCTGAATTTACTTGTCTACATTTGAGTTTTGTGCCATTGTTCCTCGTTCGCAAAGTGTCATCGATCATAAACAATTTTGTTCTGTCTACATTCGTGAAACCATTAAGTATTTTAAAACATTCGATCAGTTTTCCTCGGAGGAGACGTTTCTCAAGAGAGAACATGTTAAGGGTGGAAAGCCCTTCTTCGTAGGATTTGTTGCGCAAGGAAGGGATCATTTTTGTTGCTCGACGCTGAACACCTTCTAGTTTAGCAATGTCCTTTGCATGGTGGGGAGACCAAAACTGTACCGCATATTCCAAGTGGGGTCTGACTAAACTATTGTAGAGCGGATGTATTACATCTTTATTCTTGAATAAAAAAGTTTTTTTTTAATGAAGCCCAACATTCTGTTCGCTTTATGTGCTGCATCGATGCATTGATGTCAGAATTTAAGGTTTGGCGCGATTTTAATCCCCAGGTCCTTAACGCATTGAACGCTTGTGAGTTTAACGCCGCGTATTTCGTAATCGAACTTCTTATTTTTTTGTTCCAACTTGAAGGACCTGGCACTTGTCTACGTTAAGGGCATCTGCCATTTATCCGACCAAGCTGAAATTTTGTGCAAATCCTCTTGGAGGCTTTGCCTGTCTTCGTCAGTGAGAACCGAGTTACCAATCTTTGTGTCATCTGCAAATTTACTAATGCGATTATTGAGTCCAACATCCACGTCGTTGATGTAAATAATGAAGAGCACTGGGCCAAGAACCGAGCCCTGAGGGACGCCACTAGTGACCGGCGCCCACTCTGAGTGAAATCCGTCAATAACAACTCTTTGTTGTCAGTTGCTCAACCAATTCGCGATCCATTGGTTTACTTGACCGTCAAAGCCTTTTTGCTTTTATTTATAAAATAATTTATGATGTGGGACTTTATCAAACGCTTTCTGGAAATCAAGATAGACTACGTCCACTGATTTGGTTACGTCATAAATTGAGAAGAGATCGTTATAAAAGGTCAGTAGGTTTTACAGGCAGGATCTTTTGTTACGGAAGCCATGTTGTGAATCCCCAATTTATGAGTGGCTTTCGAGGAAACTCACAATTCTGTCTCTAATTATGCTCTCGAGTAGCTTACCTACAATTGAAGTTAGACTAATGGGTCGGTAGTTACCTGGTATTTTTTTGTCTCCTTTCTTAAAAATCGGTGTCACGTTAGCCTTTTTCCAATCCGAAGGAACGATGCCTTGTCTCAATGACATATTGAATACGGTAGTGAGGGAGGAGAGTATCTCGCTCTTTGTTTCTTTAAGCAGTATAGGATATACTTTGTCGGGTCCGGGACTTTTATTTGTTTTAAGTGAATGGAGAGCTTTAAGGACTTCATCGGTTGTTATTTCAAAATTAGCCAATGCATGCTCGAGATTTACAATAGTTCTGGTGTTGGTGGTAGCGAGAGGAAGACTGTTAGTATTAAACACCGTGGAAAAGTAATTGTTTAAGAGGTTTGCAATGTGTTGGTTGTCAGTCACTAGTGCACCGTCGCTGTTTGTTAAAGGTCCAATACCACTTTTGATCGCCTTTCTGTTGTTTATGTAACTGAAGAAAGATTTCGGATTATTTTACAGAGAGAGAGATTTACATAGATTTACATAGAAAATCAGACCACACAGACCCCATGGTCCAGACTTGGTGGTCTGTCCTTAAACCTAAGTGATTTTACATTAATCAGAAGACTCCAAAACGTTGCATTTCTACTCTAGTTGATATTAAGTTGAAGGAAGTGACGGTCGAGCTTATTTTTGAAGAAGTCAATCGTGTTACACTGGACCACTGACGGTGGAAGCTTATTCCATTCTCGCACTACAACGTTGGTGAAGAAAAATTTGGTGCAGTCTGAATTTACTTGTCTGCATCTGAGTTTTACGCCATTGTTCCTCGTGCGCAAAGTGTCATCGATCATAAACAATGTTGATCTGTCTACATTCGTGAAACCATTAAGTATTTTAAAACATTCGATCAGTTTTCCTCGGAGGCGACGTTTCTCAAGAGAACATGTTAAGGGTAGAAAGCCTTTCTTCGTAGGATTTGTTGCGCAAGGAAGGGATCATTTTCGTTGCCCGACGCTGAACACCTTCTAATTTAGCAATATCCTTTGCATGGTGGGGAGACCAAAACTGTACCGCATATTCTAAGTGGGGTCAGACTAACCTGTTGTAGAGCAGAGTATTACATCTTTATTCTTGAATACAAAGTTTCTTTTAATGAAGCCCAACATTCTGTTCGCTTTATTTGCTGCATCGATGCATTGCTGTGAGAATTTGAGGTTTGACGCGATTTTGACGCCCAAGTCTTTGACGCATTGAACGCTTTTGAGTTTAACGCCGCGCATTTCGTATTCGAACTTCTTATTCCTCGTTCCAACTTGAAGGACCTGGCACTTGTCTACGTTAAAGGTCATCTCCCATCTATCCGACCAAGCTGAAATTTTGTGCAAATCCTCTTGGAGGCTTTGCCTGTCTTCGTCAGTGAGAACCGAGTTGCCAATCTTTGTGTCGTCTGCAAATTTACTAATGCGGTTATTGAGTCCAACATCCACGTCGTTGATGTAAATAATGAAGAGCACTGGGCCAAGGACCGAGCCCTGAGGGACACCACTAGTGACAGGCGCCCACTCTGAGTTAAATCCGTCAATCACTACTATTTGTTGTCTGTTGCTCAACCAATTCGCGATCCATTGGTTTACTTGACCGTCAATACCTATTTGCTTTAATTTGTAAAGTAATTTATGATGCGGGACTTTATCAAACGCTTTCTGGAAATCAAGATAGACTACGTCCAGTGATTTGGTTACGTCATAAACAGTGAAGAGGTCGTTATAAAAGGTTAATAGGTTTGATAGGCAGGATCTTTTGTTTCGGAAGCCATGTTGTGAGTCCCCAATCAATGAGTGGCTTTCAAGGTAATTCACAATTTTGTCTCTAATTATGCCCTCAAGTAGCTTACCTACAACCGAAGTTAGACTAATGGGCCTGTAATTACCTGGTACTTTTTGTCTCCTTTCTTGAAAATCGGTGTCACGTTAGCCTTTTTCCAATCTGAAGGGACGATGCCTTGTCGCAAGGACATATTGAATACGGTTGTGAGGGAGGAGTATTTCGCTCTTTGTTTCTTTCAGCAGAGTTGGATATACTTTGTCAGGTCCAGGACTTTTATTTGTTTTAAGTGAATGGAGAGCTTTAAGGACTTCATCGGTTGTTATTTCAAAATTAGGCAATGCATGCTCGAGATTTACAATAGCACTGGTGTTGGTGGTAGCGAGAGGAAGACTGTTAGTATTAAACACCGAGGAAAAGTAATTGTTTAAGAGGTTTGCAATGTGTTGGCTGTCAGTCACTAGTGCACCGTCGCTGTTTGTTAAAGGTCCAATACCACTTTTGATCGCCTTTCTGTTGTTTATGTAACTGAAGAAAGATTTCGGATTATTTTTACAGTTGGCTGCAATATTTTCTTCGTATCTACGCTTTGCCTGACCTACTAGTCTTTTTACTCGTCGCCTGGCATCATTATAAAGTCTAATGTTTTCGGGCGTGCTTTGTTCTTTCTTTAACCTGTAAAACAATTTTCTCTCATTGACTGATTGTTTAATTTCGCTATTAAACCACGGTGGGCTTTTATTAGTGTTAATTCGCTTCTCGCACAAGGGGACGAATGTGTTCTGCTGAGTGAGTAAGTGATTTTTAAGGCTTAGCCAGGCTTCCTCTACGTTGCCGTCATCTGATAGTTGTATTTCTGTTAGTTTTGTCGGATTTCTACGAAGTTAGCTCTTTTGAAATTGGGCACCTTTACTTTATTTTCAGTCACTGATGATTGAGCTTTAATGTCGACGCGCACTAATTTATGATCGCAAGAACCGAGGTGTTCTCCTACCGTGACACTACTGATTAGGTTATCTTGGGTCGTTATAACAAGGTCGAGTATATTAATTTGTCGAGTTGGCTCAGAAACCATTTGGCTTAGATAATTTTCTTCTAGAAATTCGATCATTCTATGTGACTCGCCTTCTGTACCTGACAGTGTCGCCCAGTCGATATGGGGCGGTTAAAGTCTCCTAGTATCAGTGAGTCGCGGTTATTAAGTGACTGCCTTAAGACGCTGTACATTTCAAGGTCGTCATCAGTGATTGCCCGGGAGGTCTGTAGGTGACAGATATATTTAAGTTGACTTTTGCAATGTTTACTCGCACGCACAAATGTTCAACGTTACTGTTTCCCAGTGTTTTGTCAGTGGGTTGCAAATAGCTTTTTTGACATAAAGGGCGACGCCACCGCCTCTACAGTTTACACGATCTTTGTTGAAGAGTCTGTAGCCATCTATGTTGTATTCGGAACTTAAATCAATATTTGTGGTGTCGATAAATGTTTCGGTTATAGCAATTATGTCAAAATTTTCTGTTAAAGCAAGACATCTCAGTTCATCAAATTTGTTTCTTAGGCTACGCGCATTGAAACTAAGGATTTTTAAGTTATCTAGAGGCTTAGTAATAGAGGTGGTGGTACTTGCGGGATCACGGTTACGGGTTTGTTGCGATGCACGGCGTCTATTTACACGGGTGGGGTGGAGGGACGTGGCCGTGACTCGTTTTTTGTTCGGATGACACGCACTGCTTCGTTGAGGAGCCTTCCGAGTCTGGCTGCCCCGATGGGAGAAAGGTGCAATCCGTCCCTGTGGAAGAGCTCATTTTGTCCATAGAAATTGTCCCATGCGTTTAGGAACTCCACGTCAAGCTCCCTACAAAGAGTCTGTAAGCGGTTGTTTAGGCTGAAGGCCTTACTGAAAAAGTCGCTCTCCGCCCAAGTCCGTGGTAGAACTCCTGAAATCAAAATGTTAGGGGATTTAGTCTTATACTGCTGGATGAGCCTACGGTACTTCTCCAGGAGTTCCTCAGACCGGGTCGTGGTGACGTCGTTCGTACCTGTGTGAATAACAAACAGTGAATCATTAGTAGCCTGGGGGGAGATCTCCTCAAGAGCAGCAGTTATGTCGTCGATCCCAGCACCAGGATAGCAATAGTTCCGTCTTCGACGAGGAACTCAACGACCTGCTGGCGAATCATGGAGTCACCCACCAGGAAGGTGCTCTCCTGCTCGTCCTCCTCCTCCAGAATGGCAAACCTGTTGAAGCAATGAACAGGATAAATCGCTTGTCTGGCTGGTTTGGCTCCTCCATTCACGACGGTGAAGCCACCATGGGCGGTGCCACTAGTATCCTCCCGTTGCGTGGTGTTGTCCGCTGGTGTCGACGGTACCGCTGAGGGCAAGGGGGCGGTTGGAGAAGGGTTTGGCACCACAGCAACGTTAGCCTGGATGAATTCCTGCAAGGAGGCAACAGTACGAGAAAGCTCTATTATTTTATTCTGACCTGCTTCCATCTTCTCTTCTTGCTCCTGCAGTCTGGTCTCGAGATGCTGCCTGGTGAGAGAAAGCTCTATTATTTTATTCTGGCCTTCTTCCATCTTCTCTTCCTGCTCCTGCAGTCTTGTCTCGAGATGCTGCCTGGACAGACACAGTCGACAGACAGCAGAACGCCCTGTAAAAAAAGTGAGCTGAGAAGCTACCGTTACAAGTACTGCACTTCTTAGGCGCCATCTTAGCTGAAATGAAAGAGATAAAAACAGAGTGAAGGGGATTAGGAAAGGGGGTGAGGTGTGTGAGAGGTAGTTTAGTAATGGAGGAAAAGTGAGAGAGAGGAGTAGGAAGGGATGTGAGGTGAGTAAAGAGGGGAAAAGAGGTGTGTGAGATCAAGGAGGGTTAGGAAATAGGTGAGGTGGGAGAGAGGAGGGTAGGAAGGGATGTGAGGTGAGTAAAGAGGGGAAGGGAGGCGGTGAGTGAGGTGTGTGAGATCAAGGAGGTTAGGAAATAGGTGAGGTGGGAGAGAGGAGGAGTAGGAAGAGATGTGAGGTGAGTAAGAGGGGAAGAGAGGCGGTGAGTGAGGTGTGTGAGGTCAAGGAGGGTTAGGAAATAGGTGAGGTGGGAGAGAGGAGGGTAGGAAGGGATGTGAGGTGAGTAAAGAGGGGAAAGGGAGGCGGTGAGTGAGGTGTGTGAGATCAAGGAGGTTAGGAAATAGGTGAGATGAGTGAGAGGGAGTTTGGGAAAGGAGGTAAGTGGAGAGGAGGAGTAGGAAGGGATGTGAGGTGAGTGAGGTGTGTGAGAACAAGAAAGGTTACGAAAGAGGCGAGGTAAGGTGGGTGAAGGGATGGGTAAATAGGATGTGAGGTAAGGTGAGTGAGGGGGGGAGGGCTTAGAAATATGTGGAGGTGAGGGAGGAGTAGGAAGGGCTAATCCTCTAGGGGAGGAGGAGGAGCAAAGGGATGTGAGGTGAGCGAGGGTGGGGGGGCTTAGGTGAGGTGAGGGAAAGGGGTGTAGGAAGTGTTAATCCTCTAGGGGATTTAAAGAGGGTGTAATGAGGAGGAGCAGATTGAATCCTCAGGAATTCAAGGTGGGTTGTCGACACACCCAAATCACGCGTGAGACACTCAGGAACACAAAGTCACACTCGGGACACACGACACACTCAGGAACCCAAGCACAAGCACGACTAAACACCCTCAAGTCACTCGCAAAAACACCGGAAGTACAACAGCACACTCAAAACACTCTGAAACCCACGCAGAGCACTATAAACATCCAAATCACACGTAAAAGCACTGGAAACACAACACACTCGAAACGCAGAACACTCGAAAACAGCCAGATCACACGCAAAAACACCGGAAACACAACAGCACACTCAAAACGCTCTGAAACCCACGCAGTACACTTAGAAGCAGCAAAATCACAAGCAAAAACACCTGAAACACAACACACTTGAATCACTCTGAAACCCACGCAGAACACCCGGAAACAGCCAGATCACACGCAAAAACACCGGAAACACAACACACTTGAATCACTCTGAAACCCACGCAGAACACCCGGAAACAGCCAGATCACACGCAAAATCACCGGAAACACAACACACTTGAATCACTCTGAAACCCACGCAGAACACCCGGAAACAGCCAGATCACACGCAAAAACACCGGAAATACAACACACTTGAATCACTCTGAAACCCACGTAGAACACCCGGAAACAGCCAGATCACACGCAAAAACACCGGAAACACAACACACTTGAATCACTCTGAAACCCAAGCAGAACACCCGGAGACAGCCAGATCACACGCAAAAACACCGGAAACACAAATCACAGAGGCAACCACAGGCAGAAACCACAAGCGAACACACACCAAACACGTGTCGGGAAATCACAGGCAACACACAAGGTCCACAAGCGAGAACACACAAACGCCCAAGAGCACGACGAAAACACAGGGCAAGCGATGTTGTGGGGCGCAGCGGGGTGAGGTCACGACCTTCTCTCAGCAGAGAGAGAGAGAGATTAATTATCGACTATTGTTATTCATTATTATTATTATTATTATTATTATTATTATTATTATTATTATTATTATTATTATTATTATTATTATTATTATTATTATTATTGTTTTTATTATTATTATTATTATTATTATTATTATTATTATTATTATTATTATTATTATTATTATTATTATTATTATTATTATTATTATTATTATTATTATTATTATTATTATTATTATTACTACTATTATTATTATTATTATTATTATTATTATTATTATTATTATTATTATTATTATTATTATTATTATTATTATTATTATTATTATTATTATTATTATTATTATTATTATTATTATTATTATTATTATTATTATTATTATTATTATTATTATTATTATTATTATTATTATTATTATTATTATTATTATTATTATTATTATTATTATTTATTATTATTATTATTATTATTTTATTATTATTATTATTATTATTATTATTATTATTATTATTATTATTATTATTATTATTATTATTATTATTATTATTATTATTATTATTATTATTATTATTATTGTTATTATTATTATTATTATTATTATTATTATTATTATTATTATTATTATTATTATTATTATTATTATTATTATTATTATTATTATTATTATTATTATTATTATTATTATTATTATTATTATTATTATTATTATTATTATTATTATTATTATTATTATTATTATTATTTTTATCATCATTATTAATAATAATATCATTGCTATTATTATTAAATTATTATTATTATTATTATTATTATTATTATTATTATTATTATTATTATTATTATTATTATTATTATTATTATTATTATTATTATTATTATTATTATTATTATTATTATTATTATTATTATTATTATTATTATTATTATTATTATTATTATTATTATTATTATTATTATTATTATTATTATTATTATTATTATTATTATTATTATTATTATTATTATTGTTATTATTACTATTACTATTCTCTTCCTTTCCTCCCTTCCTTCCTTCCTCCTTTCTTTCTTCCTCCTTTCCTTCCTTTTGTCCTTCCTCCTTTAATACTTATCTCCCTTCCTTTTCCTTTTCTCTCCCTCCACTTATTTTATTTCCCTTCCTCCTTTCTCTTCCTTCTCCTCCCTATCAACTTTATTTTACATATATTTCTTATTTTCTTCTTCCTTCCCTTCCTTTCCTTCCTTTTCCCTCCTTCCCTCCTTTCCCTTCCTCTCCCTTCCTTCCCTTCCCTTCCTTTTCTTTCTCTTCCCCATATTTTTTGTAAATATTTTTTCTCCTCCTCCTCCTCGTCCTCCTCCACCACCACCTCCTCTTCTTATAAGCTTTTAATCCTCTCAGCTGTTCCTCATTTCTCTCTCTACCTCATGATATACAAATCCCTGTTTTCCTCGCCTTGCTGTCTTTACCTCACAGTTATTCATCGTTTTAGTTCTCTCTTATAGACAAGCTCATGAAATAGTCGTGACTTATATTTTGTTCTCCCTCTCTTTCTGCATCATTCCTTGGAACGTTATTCATATTCCCATGTCTTCCTTTCTAAATATCCTTCCTTCATTTATTTATCCCATTAACTATCTTATTCTCCTTCCTTCCTTCCTTCCTTCTTCCCTCCCTTTCTTAATTTGCATCTTTCCTCCTTTTTCTTTTCCTTAGACTCTTTTCTTTCATCCTTTCTTTCTTTATTTTTTTCTCATTTTGACTTATTCGATGTTTTTTTTTATCATTTTCTCAATATTTCAATCTCTCTTCTCTCTTCTCCCTTTACCGTTTACCGTTGATGATGTTTCCGGCCCCGCTCCGCTGCTGGTGCAGTGCTCTGCGAGGGCCGTCAACAATTACGATGTTAGCCTCGATAACAATCCCCGATGCACTTATTCACAACGTCGTAGTGAGTGAGTGAATCGTGATTGCTTTCATGAATAGCCTACTGATGTCCTTTTGATAAAACTTGGCATCTTCAAAGTCACTTGGCCGTGTTTGGGTTCACACTAAATTATTTCCAACACACTGAACATTTAACACACAATTTGTCTTTGAGTACAAACACTAATTAATAGCCATGATCGGTAATGTTACGAATTCTCTCAATTTCGGTTTGAAGTACTACACAACACTGGTCATTCACTGAGTGGTTGATTTCAGGCTTCTTGTACCTCACACAATCCTTCAACGCAATCCTTCGATTTGTGATCGTCAGTGCGTTTGAAACATTTTTGGGCCTTTCCATTGCTCTTAACAGTACAGTTGACCTCAAAATGGCCGTATCTCTGACAATGATAGCATCTAATTGCACGGAATCTGTCTCTCCCTGTTTATATTCTCCATTCTAATTTCAACTTGTCATGATTCTTGTTAGTCAGCTCTCTCACAGTTGGATCACACCTCAGAATGTAGTGCATTGTGCCGCCAGCTGCAGGCTTACTAAAAAACAGCTCAATCTTATTCTCAACACCCTCAATTGTGTGTAAGAACTCTTTGCGGTCTAAGATGGCCTCCTTTATTTTTTCCTTCGACTCCTCATTTTCAACATTGCATATCATTTTCTCTGGTATTATCTTTCCAACACTCTTGGTACTAAGACTCCAATTGTTGAGCAGCCTCATCCCTTGTGTTCTCATTGTCAGAGTTCATGACAATATTACCTCCATATGTGAATCTTGAATCAGTTATGTGAAGGCCATTCAATGACTGGGAGACTTCATCCTTCATATCTGTTGCCTTCTTTTCCTGGTTAGAAGCTTCCACAACAAGAGATTCTTCCTGACTTCCCTGTCTCTCTTAGCCACCTCAGCCCAACTAAGATTTGCCTTGTCTGCACGAACCGCGTCAGCAACTGATCCCAGCTCCTCCTGCACCTTCTCAGCCCTTGCTTCAACCTCATCGAACCCTAACACAAGATATATCTTTAGATAATTCTTGGTTGAATTCATCCATTTTTACTACAATGCTGGTAGCCAGACATGCGTTATGGAGGCATGGGGTGGAAATGCAGATAATTTTATGTATATTGCTTAATTCTAGACAAATGAGCACACTCCACATGACACCATTCAGGACACAAAGAGCATCCAGTCCACTTCTCGCCTGTGAAATCCTCACAAACGAAACACAAAACTTATGTGTTATCTTGAGTCTCTCTCTCTCTCTCTCTCTCTCTCTCTCTCTCTCTCTCTCTCTCTCTCTCTCTCTCTCTCTCTCTCTCTCTCTCTCTCTCTCTCTCTCTCTCTCTCTCTCTCTCTCTCTCTCTCTCTCTCTCTCTCTCTCTCTCTCTCTCTCTCTCTCTCTCTCTCTCTCTCTCTCTCTCTCTCTCTCTCTCTCTCTCTCTCTCTCTCTCTCTCTCTCTCTCTCTCTCTCTCTCTCTCTCTCTCTCTCTCTCTCTCTCTCTCTCTCTCTCTCTCTCTCTCTCTCTCTCTCTCTCTCTCTCTCTCTCTCTCTGTCAAAAGCTATTTGCAACCCACCGACAAAACACCGGGAAACAGTAACGTTGAACATTTGTGCGTGCGAGTAAACATTGCAAAAGTCAATTTAAATATATCTGTCACCTACAGACCTCCCGGGCAATCACTCGATGACGACCTTTAAATGTACAGCGTCTTAAGGCAGTCACTTAATAACAACGACTCACTGATATTAGGAGACTTTAACCTCCCCCATATCGACTGGGCGACACTGTCAGGTACAGAAGGCGAGTCACATAGAATGATCGAATTTCTAGAAGAAAATTATCTAAGCCAAATGGTTTCTGAGCCAACTCGACAAAATAATATACTCGACCTTGTTATAACGACCCAAGATAACCTTGTCAGTAGTGTCACGGTAGGAGAACACCTCGGTTCTTGCGATCATAAATTAGTGCGCGTCGACATTAAAGCTCAATCATCAGTGACTGAAAATAAAGTAAAGGTGCCCAATTTCAAAAGAGCTAACTTCGTAGAAATCCGACAAAAACTAACAGAAATACAACTATCAGATGACGGCAACGTAGAGGAAGCCTGGCTAAGCCTTAAAATCACTTACTCACTCAGCAGAACACATTCGTCCCCTTGTGCGAGAAACGAATTAACACTAATAAAAGCCCACCGTGGTTTAATAGCGAAATTAAACAATCAGTCAATGAGAAAATTGTTTTACAGGTTAAAGAAAGAACAAAGCACGCCCGAGAACATTAGACTCTATAATGATGCCAGGCGACGAGTAAAAAGACTAGTAGGTCAGGCAAAGCGTAGATATGAAGAAAATATTGCAGCCAACTGTAAAAATAACCCGAAATCTTTCTTCTGTTACATAAACAACAGAAAGGCGATCAAAAGTGGTATTGGACCTTTAACAAACAGCGACGGTGCACTAGTGACTGACAGCCAACACATTGCAAACCTCTTAAACAATTACTTTTCCTCGGTGTTTAATACTAACAGTCTTCCTCTCGCTACCACCAACACCAGTACTATTGTAAATCTCGAGCACGCATTGCCTAATTTTGAAATAACAACCGATGAAGTCCTTAAAGCTCTCCATTCACTTAAAACAAATAAAAGTCCTGGACCTGACAAAGTATATCCAACTCTGCTGAAAGAAACGAAGAGCGAAATACTCTCCTCCCTCACAACCGTATTCAATATGTCCTTGCGACAAGGCATCGTCCCTTCAGATTGGAAAAAGGCTAACGTGACACCGATTTTCAAGAAAGGAGACAAAAAGTACCAGGTAATTACAGGCCCATTAGTCTAACTTCGGTTGTAGGTAAGCTACTTGAGGGCATAATTAGAGTTGTGAGTTACCTTGAAAGCCACTCATTGATTGGGGACTCACAACATGGCTTCCGAAACAAAAGATCCTGCCTATCAAACCTATTAACCTTTTATAACGACCTCTTCACTGTTTATGACGTAACCAAATCACTGGACGTAGTCTATCTTGATTTCAGAAAGCGTTTGATAAAGTCCCGCATCATAAATTACTTTACAAATTAAAGCAAATAGGTATTGACGGTCAAGTAAACCAATGGATCGCGAATTGGTTGAGCAACAGACAACAAAGAGTAGTGATTGACGGATTTAACTCAGAGTGGGCGCCTGTCACTAGTGGCGTCCCTCAGGGCTCGGTCCTTGGCCCAGTGCTCTTCATTATCTACATCAACGACGTGGATGTTGGACTCAATAACCGCATTAGTAAATTTGCAGACGACACAAAGATTGGTAACTCGGTTCTCACTGACGAAGACAGGCAAAGCCTCCAAGAGGATTTGCACAAAATTTCATCTTGGTCGGATAGATGGGAGATGCCCTTTAACGTAGACAAGTGCCAGGTCCTTCAAGTTGGAACGAGGAATAAGAAGTTCGAATCCGAAATGCGCCGCGTGAAACTCAAAAGTGTGCAATGCGTCAAAGACTTGGGGTCAAAATCGCGTCAAACCTCAAATTCTCACAGCAATGCATCGATGCAGCAAATAAAGCGAACAGAATGTTGGGCTTCATTAAAGAAACTTTGTATTCAAGAATAAAGATGTAATACTCGCTCTACAACAGTTTAGTCAGACCCCACTTGGAATATGCGGTACAGTTTTGGTCCCCCACCATACAAAGGATATTGCTAAATT
This sequence comes from Eriocheir sinensis, assembly GCF_024679095.1. Lineage (NCBI taxonomy): Eukaryota > Metazoa > Arthropoda > Malacostraca > Decapoda > Varunidae > Eriocheir > Eriocheir sinensis. Next base: position 232,117 of record NW_026112019.1, read on the forward strand.
AGAAGGTGTTCAGCGTCGGGCAACGAAATGATCCTTCCTTGCGCAACAAATCCGACGAAGAAAGGCTTTCTACCCTTAACATGTTCTCTCTTGAGAAACGTCGCCTCCGAGGAAAATTGATCGAATGTTTTAAAATACTTAATGGTTTCACGAATGTAGACAGATCAACATTGTTTATGATCGATGACAGTCTGCGCACGAGGAACAATGGCGTAAAACTCAGATGTAGACAAGTAAATTCAGATTGCACCAAATTTTTCTTCACCAACGTTGTAGTGCGAGAATGGAATAAGCTTCCACCATCAGTGGTCCAGTGTAACACGATTGACTCCTTCAAAATAAGCTCGACCGTCACTTCCTTCAACTTAATATCAACTAGAGTAGAAATGCAACGTTTTGGAGTCTTCTGATTAATGTAAAATCACTTAGGTTTAAGGACAGACCACCAAGTCTGGACCATGGGTCTGTGGTCTGATTTTGTATGTAAATCTATGTAAATCTCTCTCTCTCTCTCTCTCTCTCTCTCTCTCTCTCTCTCTCTCTCTCTCTCTCTCTCTCTCTCTCTCTCTCTCTCTCTCTCTCTCTCTCTCTCTCTCTCTCTCTCTCTCTATATATATATATATATATATATATATATATATATATATATATATATATATATATATATATATATATATATATATATATATATATATATATATATATATATATATTCAATTTCTGCACCGTATTTTCATCTATATTTTCCAATGATCTATTTCTGTACCGTATTTCCATCTATATTTTCCCATGATCTATTTCTGTACCGTATTTCCATCTATATTTTCCCATGATATATTTCTGTACCGTATTTCCATCTATATTTTCCCATGATATATTTCTGTACCGTATTTCCATCTATATTTTCCCATGATCTATTTTTCTACCGTATTTTCATCCATATCTCATCTAATTAGTTCTGTTTTCTAAGTCAACCGCATCATTATTATCAAATGTTCATCTCCCTCCACTCGATTTTCTCTCATTTTCCTCCTCTCATTTCTTCTTTTCATTCTATTTTTCTTTTCCCTCTCCTCTCCTCTCCTCCTCCCCGTCTTGTCTCTTCCCTCGTGATTCTTTCTCCTCATTTTCCTTCCTTTTTCCCCTCTTCCTTCTCTTTCATTTTCTTGTACTAATTCTTCTCTTCCTTCTACTCCTCATGCCTTAATTCTTCTTTCTATTCATACCCTCACCTAGTCCTCCTCCTCTTCTCTCCTCCACCTCCTCCTTCGTTCCCATGCGTACGGACGCCCTTCCCGGAGGTGCCTCTTGCTGTCATTTTTTGTGTGGGCTTCTCAAACCCAAAAAAGCTGTTTGTTGCTTTATTTTTTTTTTTTTTATTTATATCTCTCTGTGATTACACACACACACACACACACACACACACACACACACACACACACACACACACACACACACACACACACACACACACACACACACACACACACACACACACACACACACACACACACACACACACAGATACACACACACACACACACACACACACACACACACACACACACACACACACACACACACACACACACACACACACACACACACACACACACACACACACACACACACACACACACACACACACACACACACACACACACACACACACACACACACACACACACACACACACACACACACACACACACACACACACACACACACACACACACACACACACACACACACACACACACACACACACACACACACACACACACACACCACACACACACACACACACACACACACACACACACACACACACACACACACACACACACACACACACACACACACACACACACACACACACACACACACACACACACACACACACACACACACACACACACACACACACACAGATACACACACACACACACACACACACACACACACACACACACACACACACACACACACACACACACACACACACACACACACACACACACACACACACACACACACACACACACACACACACACACACACAGACACACACACACACACACACACACACACACACACACACACACACACACACACACACACAGATACGCAGCACACACACACACACACACACACACACACACACACACACACACACACACACAGATACACACACACACACACACACACACACACACACACACACACACACACACACACACACACACACACACACACACACACACACACACACACACACACACACACACACACACACACACACACACACACACACACACACACACACACACACACACACACACACACACACACACACACACACACAGCCGGATTTAGAGCTGTGGGGGCTCAAACTGATAGTCTGCTACCTATTAAATTCTGCCGCCATGTTGCTCTCTTTCTATCTTTTATCGATATTTTCGCGCTGACTGCTCTTCTGAACTTGCTAACTGCCTGCCTCCCCCCCTCCCGCGGCCCCGCTGCACTCGACTGTCCACTCTAGCCCATCCAATACTGTCCAAAGTATTACCTTTTTATTATCATTATCGTTATTACTTTTCTACTCTTTTTCTTCCACTCTTCTTCACTCTTCTTTTTATACGTCCATTGCAGTTCTTATGTTCTCTCTCTTGTTCCATCTCCTTCCTTTCTCTCTTTCTTTTCTCCTTTTTTTTCTTATTCTTATTTCCTCTCCACTTTTCCTCCTCGATGTGCTCTCTCTCTCTCTCTCTCTCTCTCTCTCTCTCTCTCTCTCTCTCTCTCTCTCTCTCTCTCTCTCTCTCTCTCTCGCAACAAACCCGTAACCGTGATCCCGCAAGTACCACCACCTGTATTACCAAGCCTCTAGATAACTTAAAAATCCTTAGTTTCAATGCGCGTAGCCTAAGAAACAAATTTGATGAACTGAGATGTCTTGCTTTAACAGAAAATTTTGACATAATTGCTATAACCGAAACATTTATCGACACCACAAATATTGATTTAAATTCCGAATACAACATAGATGGCTACAGACTCTTCAACAAAGATCGTGTAAACCGTAGAGGCGGTGGCGTCGCCCTTTATGTCAAAAGCTATTTGCAACCCACCGACAAAACACCGGGAAACAGTAACGTTGAACATTTGTGCGTGCGAGTAAACATTGCAAAAGTCAATTTAAATATATCTGTCACCTACAGACCTCCCGGGCAATCACTCGATGACGACCTTGAAATGTACAGCGTCTTAAGGCAGTCACTTAATAACAACGACTCACTGATATTAGGAGACTTTAACCTCCCCCATATCGACTGGGCGACACTGTCAGGTACAGAAGGCGAGTCACATAGAATGATCGAATTTCTAGAAGAAAATTATCTAAGCCAAATGGTTTCTGAGCCAACTCGACAAAATAATATACTCGACCTTGTTATAACGACCCAAGATAACCTTGTCAGTAGTGTCACGGTAGGAGAACACCTCGGTTCTTGCGATCATAAATTAGTGCGCGTCGACATTAAAGCTCAATCATCAGTGACTGAAAATAAAGTAAAGGTGCCCAATTTCAAAAGAGCTAACTTCGTAGAAATCCGACAAAAACTAACAGAAATACAACTATCAGATGACGGCAACGTAGAGGAAGCCTGGCTAAGCCTTAAAAATCACTTACTCACTCAGCAGAACACATTCGTCCCCTTGTGCGAGAAGCGAATTAACACTAATAAAAGCCTACCGTGGTTTAATAGCGAAATTAAACAATCAGTCAATGAGAGAAAATTGTTTTACAGGTTAAAGAAAGAACAAAGCACGCCCGAGAACATTAGACTCTATAATGATGCCAGGCGACGAGTAAAAAGACTAGTAGGTCAGGCAAAGCGTAGATATGAAGAAAATATTGCAGCCAACTGTAAAAATAACCCGAAATCTTTCTTCAGTTACATAAACAACAGAAAGGCGATCAAAAGTGGTATTGGACCTTTAACAAACAGCGACGGTGCACTAGTGACTGACAGCCAACACATTGCAAACCTCTTAAACAATTACTTTTCCTCGGTGTTTAATACTAACAGTCTTCCTCTCGCTACCACCAACACCAGTACTACTGTAAATCTCGAGCATGCATTGCCTAATTTTGAAATAACAACCGATGAAGTCCTTAAAGCTCTCCATTCACTTAAAACAAATAAAAGTCCTGGACCTGACAAAGTATATCCAACTCTGCTGAAAGAAACGAAGAGCGAAATACTCTCTCCCTCACAACCGTATTCAATATGTCCTTGCGACAAGGCATCGTCCCTTCAGATTGGAAAAAGGCTAACGTGACACCGATTTTCAAGAAAGGAGACAAAAAGTACCAGGTAATTACAGGCCCATTAGTCTAACTTCGGTTGTAGGTAAGCTACTTGAGGGCATAATTAGAGACAAAATTGTGAGTTACCTTGAAAGCCACTCATTGATTGGGGACTCACAACATGGCTTCCGAAACAAAAGATCCTGCCTATCAAACCTATTAACCTTTATAACGACCTCTTCACTGTTTATGACGTAACCAAATCACTGGACGTAGTCTATCTTGATTTCAGAAAGCGTTTGATAAAGTCCCGCATCATAAATTACTTTACAAATTAAAGCAAATAGGTATTGACGGTCAAGTAAACCAATGGATCGCGAATTGGTTGAGCAACAGACAACAAAGAGTAGTGATTGACGGATTTAACTCAGAGTGGGCGCCTGTCACTAGTGGCGTCCTCAGGGCTCGGTCCTTGGCCCAGTGCTCTTCATTATTTACATCAACGACGTGGATGTTGGACTCAATAACCGCATTAGTAAATTTGCAGACGACACAAAGATTGGTAACTCGGTTCTCACTGACGAAGACAGGCAAAGCCTCCAAGAGGATTTGCACAAAATTTCAGCTTGGTCGGATAGATGGGAGATGGCCTTTAACGTAGACAAGTGCCAGGTCCTTCAAAGTGGAACGAGGAATAAGAAGTTCGAATACGAAATGTGCGGCGTTAAACTCAAAAGCGTTCAATGCGTCAAAGACTTGGGGGTCAAAATCGCGTCAAACCTCAAATTCTCACAGCAATGCATCGATGCAGCAAATAAAGCGAACAGAATGTTGGGCTTCATTAAAAGAAACTTTGTATTCAAGAATAAAGATGTAATACTCCCGCTCTACAACAGTTTAGTCAGACCCCACTTGGAATATGCGGTACAGTTTTGGTCCCCCCCCCATGCAAAGGATATTGCTAAATTAGAAGGTGTTCAGCGTCGGGCAACGAAAATGATCCCTTCCTTGCGCAACAAATCCTACGAAGAAAGGCTTTCTATCCTTAACATGTTCTCTCTTGAGAAACGTCGCCTCCGAGGAAAATTGATCGAATGTTTTAAAATACTTAATGGTTTCACGAATGTAGACAGATCAACATTGTTTATGATCGATGACAGTCTGCGCACGAGGAACAATGGCGTAAAACTCAGATGTAGACAAGTAAATTCAGATTGCACCAAATTTTTCTTCACCAACGTTGTAGTGCGAGAATGGAATAAGCTTCCACCATCAGTGGTCCAGTGTAACACGATTGACTCCTTCAAAAATAAGCTCGACCGTCACTTCCTTCAACTTAATATCAACTAGAGTAGAAATGCAACGTTTTGGAGTCTTCTGATTAATGTAAAATCACTTAGGTTTAAGGACAGACCACCAAGTCTGGACCATGGGGTCTGTGTGGTCTGATTTTCTATGTAAATTCTCTCTCTCTCTCTCTCTCTCTCTCTCTCTCTCTCTCTCTCTCCTAATTAACACCTGCTAGTGTGTCTCACCTCGGCAACTCATCTCGCTCATTAAGTCATCTCTGTAATTAAGGTAAACTTGCTACCTTGCCTCCTCCTCCTCCTCCTCTTATTCCTCCTCTTCCTCCTCCTCCTCCTCCTCCTCTTCTCCTCATTTTACTTATCTTCCTTTCATCCTTACGTTTACCTTTCCTCTCTGCTCCTATTCATCCTCTTTCCTTTGCAGTTTCTCTTCCTGTTCTTCGTATCTTCATCCATTCCCTCTCCCCTCATCCTTCTTATTCCCTTAGTGCCCTCACATCATCCTTCCCCTCTGCCTTTTAAGATAACCTAACCTTTCCTATCTCCAGCTGATCCTACGGGGCTTTCCTCCCTCTCCCCTCTTCCTCCTCCTCCTCCTCCTCCTTCTCCTCGTTATGTACTCCTTACCCCTTTCATATCCACATCCTCATCCTGATCTACCCATAACCCCTTCACTGCCCTAATCCCTCCATTTATCCTTTCAACCTGACGAGCTTCACTTCCCCTTCTCCTCCAACCTCCTCTCTAAGACCAAGACGAGGAGGAGGAGAAGAAGGGGGCAGGGATATAGGGGGCAGCAGCAGCATCTTGAGTCCTTCCTGTTCACAATTATCCGAGGAATTGTGTGTGTGTGTGTGTGTGTGTGTGTGTGTGAGCAGCACACGCAAGCAAGCGAAAAGACAAGCAAGTGAGTGGGTGTGGCAATGAGAAAGGGAGTAACACATTGATTGAGAGAGAGAGAGAGAGAGAGAGAGAGAGAGAGAGAGAGAGAGAGAGAGAGAGAGAGAGAGAGAGAGAGAGAGAAACGTTCCACATTGTGCGGCATCACCATCATTCTGTGTGTGTCGTCATTGGCCGCGCGGTCAACCAGCTCTAGACTCGGGGGGGTGCAATGTCAACTCCAAGGTCCCCAAAACGGCTTACTCGAATCCGAGGTGATGTGTTGAATCGAGCCCTATGTGTAAATACCAGAGAGAGGAATGGCCCACCCAATCACCGGAACCAAGAGCCTCGGGGGTCGCCTTGCTCAGCCAGGGGGGCGAGCGGCATCCCTGATCGCCTCGTGGTACCGGGAGCAGCGGGAGCGGGAGGAGCGTGAGGGTGGCGGTCCCTTCAGGAAAAGGTGCTTCACGCCCTTCTTGACGATCCTTCAGCAGCATGAGCGGGGCCTCGAGGCGTCGGCCGCCATGCAGGAGTTTCCAGCGTGCCCCTTCCCGACATGGTAAAAAGAAGAGCCCCCAAAATAGAAAAGCAATATCTCAAAGAAAAATCATCTCAGCATCAAGAAACAAAAAGGAGAAAATTGAAAAAAAGGTAAAACATTTAGAAAAAAAGAGACAAAAAGAATCGACTCAGCACCGAGACAAAGAAAGAGTAATAAAAAATAGTATAAAAAAAAATATATATATATATATATATATATATATATATATATATATATATATATATATATATATATATATATATATATATATATATATATATATATATATATATATATATATATATATATATATATATATATATATATATATAAATTAAACTCGACCAGAGCAAAAAGATCGAAAAAAAGATAAAAAAAAATACAAACCAACTTGACCAGAGCAAAAAAAAAAAAAAAGACCAGGGCAAAAAAAATAAAAATTAAATAAATAAATAAACACGACCAGATCAACAACAACAAAAAAAGACGACCAGAGCAAAAAAAAAAAAACAATAAATAAAAAACACGAGCAGAGCAAAAAAAAACAAAAAAAAGCACGACCAGAGAAAAAAATTAAATAAAACACTACCAGAGCAAAAAAAAAAAAAAGACCAGAGCAAAAAACAAAACACGACCAGAGCAAAAAAAAAAAAGACCAGAGCAAAAAAACAAAAAAAAATACACGACCAGAGCACAAAAAAAACACGACCAGAGCAAAAAAAAACAAAATAAACAAGAGCAAAAAAAAAAAAGACCAGAGCAAAAAAAATAAAATAAACGACGAGAGCAAAAAAAAAAAAAAAAAAAAGATCAGAGAAAAAACGACCAGAAAAAAGCACGACCAGAGAGAAAAACACGACCAGAGGAGAAAAAAACACGACCAGAGCAAAAAAATAAAAAAAACGACCAGAGCAAAAAAAAAAAGACCAGAGCAAAAAATAAACAACAACCAAAGCAAAAAAAAAATAAAAAACGCGACCAGAGCAAAAAAAAAATACCAAAAAAAAACAGCAAAAAAAAAAAAAAAACAAAAAAAAAAAAAAAAAAAACGACCAGAGCAAAAAAAATAAATAGATAAATAAAAACACTACCAAAGCAAAAAAAAAAAAAAAAGACGACCAGAGCAAATCAAACAAAGAAAAAAAAACGACAAAAAAAAAGACCAGAGCAAAAAAAAATATAAAAAAATACGACCAGAGCAAAAAAAAAAAAAAAGACCAGAGCAAAAGAAACAAACAAAAAAAAACGACCAAAACAAAAAAGAAACAAACAAAAAAAAACGACCAGAGCAAAAATACAAAAAAAAATAAAACAATACGACCAGAGCAAAAAAAAAAGACACGACCAAAGCAAAAAAATAAAAAAATAAAAAAATAAACCACGACGAGGGCAGAAAAAAAAACGACCAGAGCAAAAAAAAAAAAAAAAAAAAAAAAACGACCAGAGCAAAAACAAAAAACAAAAGAAAAACAACAACAACACGATCAGAGCAAAAAAAAAAAAAAAACAGACCAAAAAAAAAAAAACGACCAGAGCAAAAATAAAAAAAAATACAACACGACCAGTGCCAAAAAAAAACGACCAGAGAAAAAAAAAGAAAAAAGACCAGAGAAAAAAAAACAGCAAAAAAAAAAGCGGAGAAAAAAAAACACGACCAGAGCAAAAAAAGAAACAAAAACAACAACACGACCAGAACAACAAAAAAAAAACACGACCAGAGCAGACAAAAAAAAATAACGACCAGATAAAAAAAAAAAAAAGACCAGACCAGAGCCAAAAAAAAAAAACACGACCAGAGCAAAAAAAAAAAAACGACCAGAGCAAAAAAAATGAAAATGAAAAACTACAACACGATCAGAGCAAAAAAAAAAAAAGACCAGACCAAAAAAAAAAAAAACGACCAGAGCAAAAAAAAAAAAAAAACACGACCAGTGCCCAAAAAAAACCGACCAGAGAAAAAAAAGAAAAAAGACCAGAGAAAAAAAAAACCAAAAAAAAAGCGGAGAAAAAAAAACACGACCAGAGCAAAAAAAAAAAAAAACAACACGACCAGAACAAAAAAAAAATAAAACACGACCAGAGCAGACAAAAAAAAATTACGACCAGAGAAAAAAAAAAAACGACCCGAGCAAATAAAAAAAAAAAAGAAATCCGACAGGAGAAAAAAAAAAAAACAGCAAAAAGAAAAAAAAAAAAAACGCGACCAGAGCAAAAAAAAAAAATTTAAAAAACACGACCAGAGCAAAAATAAAAACAAAAAGACCAACACGACCAGAGCAAAAAAAAAAAAAAAAACACAACCAGACCAAAAAAAAAATAAAAATAAAAAAGACCGAAGCAGACAAAAAAAAGCAAAAAAAAAAAAAAATGACCCGAGCAAATAAAAAAAAATAAAACCCGACACGAGCAAAAAAACAAAAACAAATAAATAAAAACACCAGAGCAAAAAACAACAACCAAAAAAACACGACCAGAGCAAAAAAAAAATACACGACCAGACAAAAAAAAAAAAAAGACCAGAGCAAAAAAAAAAAAAGACCTGAGCAAAAAAAAAAAAATAGAAAAAAAAAAAACACGACCAGAGGAAAAATAACAAAAAACACGACCAGAGCAAAAAAAAAATAAAAAAAACGCGACCAGAGAAAAAAAAAACACGACCAGAACAAAAAAAAAATACACGACCAGAGAGAGAAAAAAAACACGACCAGAGGAGAAAAAAAAAGAAAAAACACGACCAGAGCAAAAAAAAAAAAAAGCACGACCAGAGCAAAAAACAAAAAAACGAAAAAAAAAAACAGCAAAAATAAAAATAAAAAACGCGACCAGAGCAAAAAAACAAAAAAAGAAAACACGACCAGAGCAAAAAAAAAAAAAAAAAACACGACCAGAGAAAAACAAAAACAAAACACGAGCAGAGCAAAAAAAAAAAAAAAACACGACCAGAGCAAAAAACAAAAAAAAAGACCAGAGCAAAAAAAAAACAACGACCTGAGCAAAAAAAAAAAAAAGCAAAAAAAAACACGACCAGAGGAAAAATAACAAAAAACACGACCAGAGCAAAAAAAAAAAAAAAAAAACGCGGCCAGAGAAAAAAAAAACGACCAGAACAAAAAAAAAATACACGACCAGAGAGAGAAAAAAAACACGACCAGGGGAGAAAAATAAGAAAAAACACGACCAGAGCAAAAAAAAATATAAAACACGACCAGAGCAAAAAAAAAAAAAAAATAAATAAATAAATAAAAATAAAAAGGAAAACTAAAAATATAAAACGCGACCAGAGCAAAAAAAACAAAAAAAGAAAACACGACCAGAGCAAAAAAAAAAAAAAAAAAAACACGACCAGAGAAAAACAAAAACAAAATAATTAAAAAAAAACGACCAGACCAAAAAAAAACGACCAGAGCAAAAAAGAAAATAAATACAACACGACCAGTGCAAAAAAAAAAAAATACGACCAGACCCAAAAAACAACAAAAAAAAATAAACTGAGCAAAAAAAAAAAATAGACACGAACAGAGCAAAAAGAAAAACAAATAAAAAACGCGACCAGACCAAAAATTTTTTTTAAAAACACGACCAGAGCAAAAAAACAAACAAAAAGACCAACACAACCAGAGCAAAAAAATATAAAAACACAACCAGACCAAAAAAAAGAAAAAAAACGACCAAAGCAGACAAAAAAAAGAAAAAAAAAATAAAAGACCCCAGCAAAAAAAAAAAAAAACCCACACGACCAAAAAAACAAAAAAAAATAAAAAAAAACACCAGAGCAAAAACAACAACCAAAAAAAGAACACGACCAGAGCAAAAAAAAACACGACCAGAGCAAAAAAATAAAAAAGACCAGAGCAAAAAAAATAAAACGACCAGAGCAAAAAAAAAGAGCAAAAAAAACCACGACCAGAGGAAAAATAACAAAAACAGAGCAAAAAAAAAACCGCGACCAGAGTAAAAAAACGACCAGAACAAAAAAAAAAAAGACACGACCAGAGAGAGAAAAAAAAAACACGACCAGAGGAGAAAAAAAAAACGACCAGAGCAAAAAAAAAAAAAAAAAACGACCACAGCAAAAAAAAAAAAAAAAACAGCAAAAAAAATAAAAAAAAAACTACCAGAGCAAAAAAAAAAAAACACGACCAGAGCAAAAAAGAAATAAAAACAACACGACCAGAGCAAAAACAAAACACCAGAGAAAAAAAACAATAAAAAAACACGTCCAGAGCAAAAAAAAAAAAACCACCAGAGCAAAAAAAAAGACCAGAGGAAAAAAATGCACGACCGAGCAAAACAAAAAACCGACCAGAGCAAAAAAAAAAACAATACAAGAGCAAAAAAAAAAACGACCAAAGCAAAACAAACAAACAAATCAACAAAAAAAAAACGACCAGAGCAAAAAACAAAAAGCAAAAAAAACAAAACGACCAGAGCAAAAAAACAATACGACCGAGCAAAAAAAAAAAAAACGACCAAAGCAAAAAAAAATTAAAAATAAAAATTAAACAACACGACGAGAGCAAAAAAGAAAAAAAAACAATACAACCAGAGCTAAAAAAAAAAAAAAACACGACCAGAGCAAAAAAAAAAAAAAAACTACGATCAGAGCAAAAAACAAACAAAAAAAAACACGACCAGACAAAAAAAAAACACCAGAGGAAAAAGAAAAAAAATACAACACGACCAGTGCAAAAAAAAAAAAATTAAAACACAAAGACCAGAGCAAAAAAACAAACAAAAAACAACAACGACCAGAGCAAAAAAAACAAATTAAATAAATAAACACGACCAGAGCAAAAAAAACAAAAAAAAACACGACCAGAGCAAAAAAAAGAAACAAAAACAACACGACCAGAGCAAAATACAACAAATAAAGAACAACAACACGACCAGAGCGAAAAAATACAAATACAAATAAAACTACACGACCAGACCAAAAAAAAAAAAAATAACACGACCAGAGGAATAAAAAAAAATAACAGCACGACCAGAGCAAAAAAAAAAAAAAAACCACCAGAGCAAAAAAAAAAAAGAAAAAAAAAATACCAGAGCAAAAAAAAATAAAAACGACCAAAGCAAAACAAACAAACAAACCAACAAAAAAAACGACCAGAACAAAAAACAAAAGCAAAAAAAACAACACGACCAGAGCAAAAAAACAATACGACCAGAGAAAAAAAAAATAAAACGACCAAAGCAAAATTAAAAAAAATAGAAAATAAACTACACGACGAGAGCAAAAAAGAAAAAAAACAACACAACCAGAGCTAAAAAAAAAAACACGACCAGAGCAAAAACAAAAAACAAAACAAAAACAACAACTATACGATCAGAGCAAAAAACAAACAAAAAAACAACGACCAGACAAAAAAAAAAAAAAATAAACGACCAGAGGAAAAATAAAAAAAATACAACACGACCAGTGCAAAAAAAAAATAAACACAAGACGACCAGAGCAAAAAAAAAAAAAAAACGACCAGAGCAAAAAAATAAAAAACACGACCAGAGCAGACAAAAAAAAAACGACCAGAGCAAATAAAAAAAACGACCCCAACAAATAAAAAAATTAAATAAAACCCGACAAGAGCAAAAATAAAAAAATAAAAAAAAAGGAAAAAAAAAAATAAAGAGGAACAAAAAAAAAAAATAAAACACCAGAGCAAAATACAACAAATAAAGAACAACAACACGACCAGAGCGAAAAAATACAAATACAAATAAAACTACACGACCAGACCAAAAAAAAATAATAATAATAACACGACCAGAGGAAAAAAAAAAACAGCACGATCAGAGCAAAAAAAAAAAAAAAAAAAACGGCCAAAGCAAAAAAACAAAAAAAAAAAAGACCAGAGCAAAAAATAAAAAAAATTAAAAAAAACGACCAGAGCAAAGAATCTCCCCAAAATATAAGACAAAAAAAAAATAATAGGAACCAACTCGACCAGAGCAAAAAAAAAAAATCGAAGAAGACGAAGAAGACGAAAAAGACGACGAAGAAGACAAAGAAGAAGACGAAGAAGAAGACGATGAAGAGAATGAAGACGACGAGGAAGAAGAAGACGACGAAGAAGAAGACGAAGAAGAAGACGAAGACGAAAAAGAAGGCGACGAAGAAGAAGACGACGAAGAAGAAGACGACGAAGAAGAAGACTAAGAAGAAGATGAAAAAGAAGACGATAACGAAAAAGGAGACGAATACGACGACGAAAGAAGACGACGAAGAAGACGACGAAGAAGACGACAAAGAAGAAGAAAACCAAGAAGAAGACGACGGAGACGAAGAAAAAGACGAAGACGAAGAAGAAGAAGAGCTCGAAGAAGAAGACGAAGAAAAAGACGAAGACGAAGAAGAAGAAGAACTCGAAGAAGAAGACGAAAAAGAAGACGAAGATAAAAACGAAGATGAAGAAGACGACAAAAAGAAGAAGACATTGAAGACAAAGAAAAAGACGAGAATATACGAGAAGAAAAAGAAGACAAGGAATATGTAAAAGATGAAGAAGGTGGGATGCTGCCCTTGGCTTAACTGTCTGGGTAGGATGCTGACCTTGGCTTAGCTGTCTGGGTGGGATGCTGACCTTGGCTTAACTGTCTAGGTGGGATGCTGACCTTGGCTTAACTGTCAGGGTGGGATGCTGACCTTGGCTTAACTGTCTTGGGGGGGATTCTGACCTTGGCTTAACTGTCTGGGTGGGATGCTGACCTTGGCTTAACTGTCTAGGTGGGATGCTGACCTTGGCTTAACTGTCTGGGTGGGATGCTGACCTTGGCTTAACTGTCTAGGTGGGATGCTGTCCTTGGCTTAACTGTCTGGGTGGGATGCTGACCTTGGCTTAACTGTCTGGGTGTGATGCTGACCTTGGCTCCATTGTCTGGGTGGGATGCTGACCTTGGCTTAACTGTCTGGGTGGGATGCTGACCATAGCTTATCTGTCTTGGTAGGATGCTGACCTTGGCCCAACTGTCTGGGTGGGATGCTGACCTTGGCTTAACTGTCTGGGTGGGATGCTTACCTTGGCTTAACTGTCTGGGTGGGAGGCTGACCTTGGCTTAACTGTCTGGGTGGGAGGCTGACCTTGGCTTAACTGTCTGGGTGCGATGCTGACCTTGGCTTAACTGTCGGGTAGGGATGGTGACTTTGGCTTAAATGTCCGGTGGTATGCTGACCTGGGCTTACTTATCTGGGAGGGATGCTGACCATGGTTTAATTGTCTGGGTGGGATGCTGACGTTTGCTTATATGGCCGGGTGCGATGCTGACCTTGGCTTAATTGTCGGGGTGGGATGCTGACCTTGGCTTAACTGTCGGGTGGGATGCTGACCTTGTTGGCTTAATTGTCTGGGTGGGATGCTGACCTTGGCTTAACTGTCTGGGTGGGATGCTCACCTTGGCTTATCTGTCTGGGTGGGATGCTGACCTTGGCTTATCTGTCTGGGGATGCTGACCTTGGCTTAACTGTCTGGGTGGGATGATGACCTTGGCTTAACTGTCTGGGTGAGATGCTGACCTTGGCTTAACTGTCTGGGTGGATGCTGACCTTAACTTATCTGTCTGGGTGAAATGCTGACATTGGCTTAACTGTCTGGTGGGATGCTGACCTTGGCTTATATGTCCAGGTGCGATGCTGACCTTGGCTTAACTGTCTGGGTGGATGTTGACCTTGGCTTAATTGTCGGGGTGGGATGCTGACCTTGGCCTAACTGTCGGGGTGGGATGCTGACCTTGGCTTATATGTCGAGGTGCGATGCTGACCTTGGCTTAACTGTCTGGGTGGGATGCTGACCTTTGGCTTAACTGTCTGGTGGGATGCTGACCTTGACAGCTGTCAGGTGGGATGCTGGACCTGGCTTAAGTGTGGGGGTGGGATGCTGACCTTGTATTAAATGTCGGGGTGGGATGCTGACCTTGGCCTAACTGTCGGGGTTGAATACTGAACTTGGCCTAACTGACTGGATGGGATGCTGACCTTTAATTATCGGGTGGGGATGCTGACTTTGTCTTAAAATGTTGGGTGGGATGCGACTTGGATTAACTGTCTGTGGGGTGAGCAGGAGGAGGCTGGGTTGTGGGTGAGGTGAGAGGGAAAGGAGAAGGCGGCGGCGGGGGAGACGTGCTACGGACAGGAGGAGGCGGCGGCGCGGAAGACGTGCGAAAGACAGGAGGAGGCGGCGGCGTGCGAGACAAGCGAGGGACAGGAACAAGTTGTGGCGGGGGAGACTTGCGAGGAACAGGAACAAGTTGTGGAAGCGAGGAGACGTGCGAGGGACAGGAGGAGGCGGCGCTGGGGGAGACGTGCGAGGGACAGGAGGAGGCACCGGCGGGGGAGACGTGCGAGGGACCTGAGAACGCGGCGGCGGGGGAGACGTGCGAGGGACAGGAGAAGGTGGGCGAGTAATGCGTGCGAGGGACAGGAGAAGGTGGGCGGTAGGGAGTGCGACGGACAGGAGGAGGCGGCGCTGGGGAGACTAGGGTTAGAGAAGGTGGGCGGGGGAAGGCGTGCGAGGGACAGGGAGGAGGCGGCGGCAGGGAGACGTGCGAGGGACAGGAGAAGGTGGGCGGGTAATGCGTGGGAGGACAGGAGAGGCGGCGGGGGAGACGTGTGAGGGACTGGAGAAGAGGCGGAAGGCCATCTAGGGGAAAGGAGAAGGTGGGGGAAGAATTAGAGAGGGACAGGAGGAGGGGGCGGGGAAGACCTGCGAGGGAAAGAGAAGGCGGTGGCGGGTGGGGAAGACCGGTGGTGAGGGAAAGGAGGAGGCGGGGATGCAGGGAAAGTGAGGCGGGGGTGGTGAGGGAAAGTAGGAGGCAGGCGGGGTGGCGATGCGAGGAGGAAGAGGCGGTGGTGGGGTGGTGCGAGGGAAAGGAGGAGGCGGTGGCGGGTGTGAGGAAAGTGGTAGCAGGGGTGGCGTGAGGGAAAGAGGAGGCGGTGGCGGTGGTGGCGTGCCAGGGAAAGTAGGAGGGGGTGGAGGGGTTGGCGTGCTAGGGAAAGTAGGGAGCTGGGGGTGGCGTGCGAGGGAAAGTAGGAGCTGGCGGGGTGATGAGGGAAAGTAGGAGCCGGTGGCGGGATGGCGGCGAGGGAAAGTAGGAGGTGGCAGGGGTGGCGATGCGAGGGAAAGTAGGAGCCAGTGGGGTGGCGTGAGGGAAAGAGGAGCTGGTGGCAGGGGGGTGGCGTGAGGGAAAGTAGGAGCGGTGGGGGTGGTGCGAGGAAAGTAGGAGCCGGTGGCGGTGATGGCGAGGGAAAGTAGGATGGCAGGGGTGGTGAGGAAAGTAGAGCGGTGGCAGGTGGTGCGAGGGGTAAGAGCTGGTGGCGGGGTGGCATGCGAGGGAAGGAGGAGTCAGTGGCGGGGTGTAGGAGCCGGTGGCGGGGGTGTCATGTGAGGGAAAGTAGGAGGCGGTGGCGGTGGTGGCATGCGAGGGAAAGTAGGAGCCGGTGGCGGGGGTGGCGAGGAGTAGGGAGCCGGTGGCAGGGGGTGGCATGAGGGTAGGAGCCGGTGGCGGGGTGGCGTGAGTGGAAAGTAGGAGCCGGTGGCGGGGGTGTCATGCGAGGGAAAGACCAGTGGCGGGGTGGCATGAGGGGAAGTAGGAGCTGGTGGCAGGGTGGCTACGAGGGAAGTAGGAGCTGGTGGCGTATGGGTGGCATGAGGGGAAGTAGGAGCCAGTGGCGGGGTGGCGTGATGGAAAGTGAGGAGCCAGTGGCAGGGTGGCATGTGAGGAAAGAGTGTGCAGGGTGGCATGAGGGGAAGTAGGAGCTGGTGGCGGTGGCATGAGGAAAGTAGGAGCCGGTGGGGGGTGGCATGCGAGGGGAAGTAGAGCAGTGGCGGGGGTGGCATGCGAGGGAAGGGCCAGTGGTGGGGGTGGCGATGAGGGAAAGTATGGAGCCAGTGGCAGGGGTGGCATGCGAGGGGAAGTAGGGAGCAGTGGGGGGTGGCGTACGAGGGGAAGGAGCTGGTGGCGGGGTGCATGCGAGGGAAGAGGGAGCCGGTGGCGGGGTGGCGTGAGGGGAATAGGAGCCAGTGGCGGGTGGCGTGCGAGGGGAAGTAGGAGCCGGTGGCGGGGTGGCATGCAGGGGAAGTAGGAGGTGGCGGGGTGGTGTGCGAGGGGTAGGAGCCGGTGGCGGGGTGGCGAGGGAAAGTAGGAGCCGGTGGTGGGGTGGCGTGCGAGGGAAGTAGGGCCAGTGGTGGGGGTGGCATGCGAGGGGAAGTAGGGATGGTGGCGGGGTTGCGTGCGAGGGAAAGTAGGAGACGGTGGCGGTGGTGGCATGCGAGGGAAAGTAAGAGAGTGGTGGTGGGTGGTCTGAGGAGAGGAGGAGGCGGTGGCAGGGTGGCATGGGAGGGACAGGAGGAAGCGGTGGCGGGGTGGCGTACGAGTTACAGTAGGAGGCGGTGGCGGGGTGGCGTGGGAGGACAGGAGGAAGCGGTGGCGGGGTGCGTGCGAGTTACAGTAGGAGGCGGTGGCGGGGTAGCGTGGGAGGACAGGAGGAAGCGGTGACCGGGTTGGCGTGCAAGAGACAGGAGGAGGCGGTTACGGGGGTGACGTTCGAGAGACAGTAGGAGGCGGTGGCTGGGATAACGTTCGAGGGAAAGGAGTTGGCGGTGGCATGGGTTGCGTGAGAGGGAAAGGAGGAGGCGGCGGCGGGGGCGTCGTGCGAAGGAAACGAGAAGGCGGCGGCGGGGGTGTCGTGCGAAGAAACGAGAAGGCGGGGGCGGGGGTGTCGTGCGAGGGAAAGGAGGAGGCGGTCGCGTGGGTGCCGTTCAAAAGACAGGAGGAGGCGGTGGCGGGGGTGGAGTGCGAGAGTCAGGAGGAGTCGGTGGCGGGAGTGGCGTGCGAGGGACAGGAGGAGGCGGTTGCGGGGATGGCGTGCGAGAGACAGGAGGAGGCGGTGGCGTGGGTGGCGTGCGAGGGACAGGAGGACGCGTTGTAGGGAGTGGCGTGCGAGGGACAGGAGGAGACTGTGGCTGTGGTGGCGTGCGAGGGAAAGGAAGAGGCGGTGGCGGGTTTGACGTGCGAGGGACAGGAGGCGGTGGCAGGGTAGCGTGCAAGGGAGAGAAGGAGTCGGTGGCGGGGGTGGCGTGCGAGGGACAGGAGGAGACTGTGGCTGAGGTGGCGTGCGAGGGAAAGGAAGAGGCGGTATGGGTTTGACGTGCGAGGGACAGGAGGAGGCGGTGGCGGGGTAGCGTGGAAGGGAGAAGGGAGTCGGTGGCGGGGTGGCGATACGAGGGACAGGAGGAGACTGTGGCTGAGGTGGCGTGCGAGGGAAGGAAGAGGCAGTGGCAGGTTTGACGTGCGAGGGACAGGAGGAGGCAGTGGTGGGGTAGCGATGCAAGGGAGAGAAGGAGTCGGTGGCGGGGGTGGCGTGGAGGGACAGGAGGAGGCAGTGGCAGGGGTAGTGTGCAAGGGACAGAAGGAGTCAGTGGCGGGGTGGCAAGAGGGACAGGAATAGACGGTGGCAGGGTTGAAGTGAGGGACAGGAGGAGGCAGTGGCGGGGGTAGAGTGCAAGGGACAGAAGGAGTCGGTGGCAGGGTGGCGTGAGGGACAGGAAGAGACGGTGGGGGGTGGCGTAGAGGGACAGGAAGAGGTGGCGGGGTTGGCGTGAGGGACAGTAGGAGGCAGTGGTGGGGTGGCGTAGGATGGACAGGAAGAGGCGGTGGCGGGGTTGGCGTCCGAGGGACAGGAGTAAGCGGTGGCGGGTGGCGTGGGAGGAACAGGAAGAGGCATTAGCGTTGGTGGCGGGAGGGACAGGAGGCGGTGGCGGGGTGGCGTGGGAGGAACAGGAAGAGGCATTGGCGTGGGTGGCGTGGGAGGGACAGGAGTAAGCGGTGGCCGGGGTGGCGTGGGAGCAACAGGAGGAGGTGTTGGTCGGGTTGGCGTGCGAGGGGCAGGAGGAGGCGGTTGCGGGGGTGGCGTGCGAGGGACAGTAGGTGGCGGTAGCGTGGGTGGCGTGGGAGGGAAAGGAGGAAGCGGTGGCGGGGGTTGCGTGCGAGGGACAGTATGAGGTTGTAGCGGGGTTGACGTTCGAGGGACAGAAGGAGGCGGTGGCGGGGGTGGCGTACGAATGACAGGAGGAGGTGGTGGCGGGGGTGACTTTCGAGGGAAGCGGTGGCGGGGATGGCGTGCGAGGGACAGTAAGAGGCGGTTTCAGGGATGGCGTTCGATAGATAGGAGGAAGCGGTGTCCGGGTTGGCGGACGAGGGACAGGAGGAGGCGGTGGCGAGGTTGGCGTTCGAGGGGAGGGAGGAGGCGGTGGAGGGGGTGGCGTGCGAGGGACAATAGGAGGCGGTGTCCGGGTTGGCGGACGAGGGACAGGAGGAGGCGGTGGCGAGGTTGGCGTTCGAGGGACAGGAGGAGGCGGTGGAGAGGTTGGCGTGCGAAGGACAGGAGGAGGCGGCGGCGGGGATGGCGTGCGGGGGAGAGGAGGAGGCGGTGGCGAGGTTGGCGTTCGAGGGACAGGAGGAGGCGGTGTAGAGGTTGGCGTGCGAAGGACAGGAGGACGCGGTGGAGAGGTTGGCGTGCGAAGGACAGGAGGACGCGGTGGAGAGGTTGGCGTGCGAAGGACACGAGGAGGCAGGGGCGGGGATGGCGTGCGGGGGAGAGGAGGAGGCGGTGGCATGGGTGGCGTGCGATGGACAGGAGGAGGCGGTGGCGGGGGTGGCGTGCGAGGGACAGGAGGATGTGGTGGTGGGTGACATCTCGAGGGACAGGAGGAGGCGGTGGTGGCGTGCATGGCGTTCGATGGCCAGGAAGAGGTGGTGGCAGGTGGCATGCGAGAGACAGGAAGGCGGTAATGTGGGCGGCGTGCGCGGGCCAGGCGGAGGCCGTCCCGTGGGGGGCGTGCGAGGGATAGGAGGAGGCGGTAACGTGGGTGGCGTGCAAGTGAAGGGAGGAGGCGGTGGCGTGGGTGGCGTGCGAGGGACAGGAGGAGGCGGTGGCGTGGGTGACATTCGAGGGACAGGAGGAGGCGGTGGCGTGGATGGCGTGAGGGACAGGAGGAGGCGGTGGCGTATGGTGTTCGATGGCCAGGAAGAGGCGGTGGCTTAGGTGGCATGGTGAGTGACAGGAGGAGGCGGTTTCGTGGGTGGCGTGCGAGGGACAGGAGGAGGCGGTGGCGTGGGTGGCGTGCGAGTGAAGGGAGGAGGCGGTGGCGTGGGTGGCGTGCGAGGGACAGGAGGAGGCGAGTGGCGATAGGTGGGTGTGAGGGACAGGAGGAGGCGGTGGCGGGTGGCGTGCGAGGGAAGGGAGGAGGCGGTGGCTTAGGTGGCATGTGAGAGACAGGAGGAGGCGTATGGTGTGGCGTGGGTGGCGTGCGAGGGGATAGGAGTAGGTATTCGTATATTTTGAAACAAATTTATATTGTTTTATATGTATTTTGCATATCTATTTCAATACAATTTACCTTATTGTATGTGCATTTGAATATTTATTGTAAATACAAATTTTAAAAATTTATGTGTTTTTGGTATATATATTTTATAAAAAAATTCGTTATTTTATGGCTATTTTGCATCTTTATTTTCATACAAATTTATATTATTTTATTAATATTCTGTGTATTTATTTTGATTCGATTTTACATTATTCTATTTGTGTTTTGTATATAATTTATATACATATTTACATTATTTAATGTGTATTTTGTATATATATTTCATACAATTTTACGTTATTTTAAGTGTATTTGTTTATATATTTTCATTCAAACTAACATTATTTTATGTGTATTTTGTATATGTAATTCAATACAAATTTGCCTAATTTTATGTGTATTTGCATATCTATTTTCAAACAAATTTAAATAATTTTGTGTGTTTTTGTATATTTTTATACAAATTTTAGTTATTTTATTTGTATTTTTATATATATTTTCCTACAAATATACATTCTTTTTATTGAATTTCATATATTTATTCTAATGAATTTATTTTATTTTATGTGTATTTGTATATATATTTTCTACGTATTTACATTTATTTTATGTGTATTTTGTATATATATCTTCATAAAATTTACTATATTTTATTATGTGTATTCGTATATAATTTGATATAAATTTTTATAAAACTCATGTTATTTTATGTGTATTTCTATATATATTTTCATACAAATTTATATTATTGTATGTGCATTTTACATATATTTCATTACAAATTTACATTATTTTATGTTTATTTTGTATATTTATTTCTATTCAATTTTAAATTATTTTATGTGTATATTTTTATTTGTATAGATTTCTATAGAAATATATATACAAAATACACATGCAATGATGTAAATCATTGTATAAAATATAAATACAAAATACATTAAATAATGTAAATTAGTCAAAATAAATAAACAAAATATCATAAAAGAATGTGTATTTGTATGAAAATAGACATACAAAATACACATAAAATAACGTAGATTTGTATACAAAATAATTTAAATTTTTATGAAAAATAATATACAAAATACTACATAAATTAGGTCGTTTGTGGGTATGCATGCAAGATGCATGGGAATAACGTGATTTGTATGAAAAGATTATGTATATGTATGTGTGTATATGTATATATCTGTATATGTATATATATATATATATATATATATGTATATATATATATATATATATATATATATTAGATAGATGAATATATGAATATAGATATAGATATAGATATGAATGAATTATAGATATAGATATAGATGAATGAATATAGATATGAATGTATATATATATATATATATATATATATTTATATATATATATATATATATATATATATATATATATATATATATATATATATATATATATATATATATATATATATATATATATATATATATATATATATATATATATATATATATATATATATATATATATATATATATATATATATATATATATATATATATATATATATATATATATAGACAGAAAATAAAGAAAATGTTTATCAAATATATATAAATAATACACATTAAATAATGTAAATATGTATAAAAAAAAATATATACAAAACACAAATAGAATAATGTAAAATCGTATCAAAAATAAATACTCAGAATATTAATAAAATAATGTAAATTTGTTTAAAAATAAAGATGCAATATAGGCTATAAATAAAGCATTTTTTATAAAAATATATATACCAACATACACATAAAATATTAAAATTTGTATTAAAATAAATATAAAAAATGCATATACAATAAGGTAAATTTGTATTGAAATAGATATGCAAAATACATATAAAGCAATGTAAATTTGTTTCAAAAGATATATACGAATACACATAAAATAACGTAGATTTCTATAAAAAATATATACAAAATACACATAAAATGAAGTAACATACGTATAAAAAAGGGAATACAAAATACACATAAAATAATGTAAAAATCTAAAAAAATAAATAAACAAAATACTAGTAAAAGAATGTGTATTTGTATAAATATATAAATATTCAATATATTAATAAAATATTGTAAATTTGTATAAAACTATATATAAAAATACACAGAAGTAGTTAAATCTGTATGAAAAAATAGATATACAAATACGGCTATAAATAAGATAAATTTGAATTGAAATGTATATACAAAATACATAAAATAATGTAAATTTGTATCAAAAATATTTATACAATACTATAATAACGTAGATTTGTTTGAAAAATATATAAAACAAAATAACATTAAGTAATGTAAATACGTATAAAAATATGTACAAAATAACATATAATCGTGTAGTTCAATCAAAATAAATAAACAAAATAGCAATAAAATAATGTAAATTTGTATGAGAAAAATATATACAAATAACGCAAATTTTCTATAAAAAATATATGTAAAAAAATGCAACATAAAATAAAGTAATTTGCTGGAGTAGGTAGGAAGACCACCTACCGAACGGGCGCAAGCCTCCAAAGACCCTTCCCATGTCCTCACAAACTGTTTCCCTATTGTCTCACCAACACCGAGAGTAGTTCAGCATGCTCTCTCTAAAGACAGATCCCATTTTTATCCACACTCCACGACCTCACATTCTCACAACATATACACCTTTTTTCCCTGCAAAAATTAAAATTTCAAATGGCGCACATACATCTCAAGCCTCGGAGTCCCCTGCCTGGGGGGACCAACAAATTTCCCCCAGGAGGACTTCCCTTCTGGTTGCCGACCTGAGAGGTGTCTTTGATAACTCCTCCGAACCTCTTTCTTCTCAATTTCTGCAAACATTCGCGGTCTTCGCTCTAATCTTTCAGTCTGTGGAACATCATCTCCTCCTCTAAACCTCACCTTTCTCTTCCTTATCGAAACACAGGTTTCTGAGGCTACTGACAGCAATCCCTACTCTGTCTCTCTCCTACTATCTCTCATCCCAAATTTCAATCCAAAGCTGGATGTTGCGCCTACAAGTGCGCAACGACATCACTTGCTCGCAGCCCACGACCTTGACTCTTCATGGAATCTTTCCACCATCTGGTTAAGACTT